>NW_027422592.1:0-85000 GCF_048934315.1 Petromyzon marinus
TCAGAGGAACTCCCATCCCCGACTCGCCGTGCCGCGCATTCCGTTGTGGCGTGTCCTGGACGTGTCCCTGTGTCGGTACATTCCGACACAAACCACACGCACACACACACAGCAAACCTTTCTACACTCTCAGCACTCAATCACTCGCTCACCACTCACTCACTCACCACGTTATGTAATCACCGTGGGAGTGGTGGGGTGGGTGGGGTGGTTTGGGGTGGGGTGGGTGGGTGGGCACCTGTTTGCACATCAATTCAAAACAAAAGTAGCGTTGCACCAACGTTGTCTCAACGTTGTCTCAACGTTAGCCCAACGTTTTTGGGGTGCGGTTGGAACCGTTGGGCCAACGTTCGCCCAACGTTGGCATGTGGTTATAACCGTTGACCCGACGTTCGCCCAACGTTGGGATGCGGTTGTAACTGTTGGCCCAACGTTCGCCCAACGTTGCCATGTGGTTATAACCGTTGGCCCAACGTTCGCCCAACGTTGGAGTGTGGTTGTAACTGTTGGCCCAACGTTCACCCAACGTTCGGATGTGGTTATAACCGTTGGCCCAACGTTCGCCCAACGTTTGGGATGTGGTTGTAATTGTTGGTCCCACATTCACCCAATCGTTGGCGTGTGGTTATAACCGTTGGCCCAACGTTCGCCCAACGTTGGGGTGTGGTTATAACCGTTGGCCCAATGTTCGCCCAACGTTGGGGTGCGGTTGTAACTGTTGGCCCAACGTTCCCCCAACGTTGGGATGTGGTTATAACCGTTGGCCCAACGTTCGCCCAACGTTGGGGTGCGGTTGTAACTGTTGGCCCAACGTTCCCCCAACGTTGGGATGTGGTTATAACCGTTGGCACAACGTTCGCCCAACGTTGGGATGTGGTTATAACCTTTGGCCCAACGTTCGCCCAACGTTGGAGTGTAGTTGTAACTGTTGGCCCAACGTTCCCCCAACGTTCGGATGTGGTTATAACCGTTGGCACAACGTTCGCCCAACGTTGGTGTGTGGTTGTAATTGTTGGCCCCACATTCACCCAACGTTGAGATGCGGTTGTAACTGTTGGCCCAACGTTGCCCCAACGTTGGGATGTGGTTAAAACCGTTGGCTCAACGTTCGCCCAACGTTGGGGTGCGGTTGTAACCGTTCGAACCCTTAACCCAACGTCGCCCCAACGTTGGCGTGCGGTTCGAACCGTTGGCCTCAAATGAGTAGCTGGTGTAGCGGTGGTGTAGTGAACATCGCCACTGGGGAGACAAAGGCGGCCGGGCGTGGTGGTGCTGGACACCCACCCCCTCGTGTGCCGTGCCAGCCTTCATAGGTGCTCGCTAACAGCACTTGCCCCTACAGTCTGTAGAGGCTACACGGGGGATCTTTGTCTGTGTCTACCTTCATAGGTGCTGCTACTCGCTACTAACAGCACTTGCCCCTACAGTCTGTAGAGGCTACACGGGGGACCTTTGTCTGTGTCTACCTTTACAGGTGCTGCTGCTACTCGCTACTAACAGCACTTGCCCCAGCAGTCTGTTGAGGCTATACGGGGGACCTTTGTCTGTGTGTATTTCCAGGCCTGTTTGGACTGCACCCGGGAATGCGATTGTACGAACGTCAAGGGTGACAAGGTGAGAGGTGATGGTGGTGATGGTGATGGTAGTGATGGTGATGATGGTGGTGATGGTGATGGTAGTGATGGTGGTGATGGTGGTAGTGATGGTAGTGATGGTGGTGATGGTGGTAGTGATGGTAGTGATGGTGGTGATAGTGGTAGTGATGGTGGTGATGGTGATGGTGGTGATGGTGATGGTAGTGATGGTGGTGATGGTGGTAGTGATGGTGGTGATGGTCATGGTGGTGATCGTGATGGTAGTGATGGTGGTAGTGATGGTAGTGATGGTGGTGATGGTGATGATGGTGATGGTGGTGATGGTGATGGTAGTGATGGTGGTAGTGATGGTAGTGATGGTGGTGATGGTGATGATGGTGATGGTAGTGATGGTGGTGATGGTGGTGGTAGTGATGGTGGTGATGGTGATGGTAGTGATGGTGGTAGTGATGGTGGTGATGGTAGTGATGGTAGTGATGGTGGTGATGGTGGTGATGGTGATGGTAGTGATGGTGATGTGATGGTGATAGTGATGGTAGTGATGGTGATGGTGATGGTAGATGGTGGTAGTGATGGTGATGGTGGTAGTTGATGGTGGTGATGGTGGTAGTGATGGTGGCGATGGTGGTAGTGATGGTGGTGATGGTGGTGTGTTGGTGGTGATGGTGGTAGTGATGGTGATGGTGGTGATGGTGAGTGATGGTGATGGTAGTGATGGTGGTAGTGATGGTAGTGATGGTGGTGATGGTGATGATGGTGATGGTAGTGATGGTGGTGATGATGGTGGTAGTGATGGTGGTGATGGTGGTAGTGATGGTGGTGGTAGTGATGGTGGTGATGGTGGTAGTGATGGTGGTGATGGTGGTAGTGATGGTGATGATGGTGGTAGTGATGGTGGAGATGGTGGTAGTGATGGTGGTGATGGTGGTAGTGATGGTGGTGATGGTGGGAGTGATGGTGGTGATGGTGGTGATGGTAGTGATGGTGGTGATGGTAATGATGGTGATGATGGTGATGATGGTGATGGTGGTGATGGTGGTGATGGTGATGGTAGTGATGGTGGTGATGGTGATGGTAGTGATGGTGGTGATGGTGGTGGTGATGGTGGTGATGGTGGTGATGGTGATGGTGGTGATGGTGGTGGTGATGGTGATGATGGTGATAATGGTGATGATGATGGTGGTGATGGCGGTGATGAGGAGGATGATGGTGATAATGGTGATGATGATGATGATGGTGGTGATGGTGATGATGATGGTGGTGTGGTAGTGATGATGATGGTGGTGATGGTGGTGATGGTGGTAGTGATGGTAGTGATGGTAGTGATGGTGATGGTGTTGATGGTGATGATGATGGTGGTGATGGCGGTGATGATGAGGATGATGGTAATAATGGTGATGATGATGGTGGTGGTGATGGTGATGATGATGGTGGTGTGGTAGTGATGATGATGGTGATGATGATGGTGGTGTGGCAGTGATGGTGATGATAATGGTGGTGTGGTAGTGATGATGATGGTAATGATGATGGCGATAGTCGTGATGGTGGTGATGGTGGTGTGGAAGTGATGATGATGTTGGCGATGATGGTGGTGATGATGATGGTGATGATGGTGATGATGGTGGTGATGATGGTGATGATGATGGTGGTGATGGTGGTGATGGTAGTAGTGATGGTGATGATGGTGATGGTAGCGATGGTAGTGATGGTGGTGATGGTGGTAGTGATGGTGGTGATGGTAGTGATGGTGATGACGGTGATGGTGGTGATGGTAGTGATGGTAGTGATGGTGGTGATGGTGGTAGTGATGGTGGTGATGGTGGTAGTGATGGTGGTGATGGTAGTGATGGTGATGATGGTGATGGTGGTGATAGTGGTGGTCGTGATGGTGGTGATGGTGGTAGTGATGGTGGTGATGGTAATGATGGTGATGATGGTGATGATGGTGATGGTGGTGATGGTGATGGTAGTGATGGTGGTGATGGTGGTAGTGATGGTGGTGATGGTGGTAGTGATGGTAGTGATGGTAGTGATGGTGACGATGGTGATGGTGGTGATGGTGATGGTGGTGATGGTGGTGGTGATGATGGTAATGATGGTGGTGATGATGGTAGTGATGGTGGTAGTGATGGTGGTGAGTGTGGTAGTGATGGTGGTGAGTGTGGTAGTGATGGTGGTGATGGTACTGATGGTGAGGATGGTGATGGGGGTGATGGTGGTGGTGATGGTGGTGATGATGGTAGTGGTGGTGATAGTGATGATGATGGTGGTGTGGTAGTGATGATGATGGTGGTGATGGTGATGATGATGGTGGTGTGGTAGTGATGGTGATGATGATGGTGGTGTGGTTGTGATGATGATGGTAATGATGATAGTCGTGATGGTGGTGATGGTGGTGCGGAAGTGATGATGATGGCGATGATGGTGGTGGTGATGATGATGATGGTGGTGATGGTGATGATGGTGGTGATGATGATGGTAATGATGGTAGTGATGATGGTGATGGTGGTGACGATGGTGATGGTGGTGATGATGATGATGGTGGCTATGATGGTGATGGTGGTGATGGTGGTGATGATGATGGTGGTGATGGTGGTAATGATGGTGGTGATGGTTGTGATGATGAGGATGATGGTGATGATGTTGGTGGTGGTGATGGTGGTGATGATGGTGGTGTGATAGTGATGGTGATGATGATGGTTGTGTGGTAGTGATGATGATGGTGGTGATGGTGGTGATGATGATGGTACTGATGGTAGTGATGGTGATGGTGGTGATGATGATGATGATGGTGGTGATGATGATGGTGGTGATGGTGGTGATGATGGTGATGATGGCGATGGTGGTGATGATGATGATGGTGGGGATGATGGTGATGATGATGGTGGTGGTGATGGTGAGGGTTGTGATGGTGGTGATGGTTGTAGTGATGGTGGTGATGGTAGTGATGGTGATGATGGTGATGATGGTGATGATGGTGATAGTAGTGATGGTGGTGATGGTGGAAGTGATGGTGGTGATGGTGGTAGTGATAGCAGTGATGGTAGTGATGGTGATAATGATGATGGTGGTGATGGTGATGGTGGTGATGGTGGTGGTGATGATGGTGATGATGATGGTGGTGATGGTGGTGATGATGATGGTGGTGATGGTGACGATGATGGTGGTGTGGTAGTGATGGTGATGATGATGGTGGTGTGGTAGTGATGGTGATGATGATGGTGGTGTGGTAGTGATGATGATGGTAATGATGATGGTGATAGTCGTGATGGTGGTGATGGTGGTGCAGGAACTGATGATGATGACAATGGCGATGATGGTGGTGATGATGATGATGGTGGTGATGGTGATGATGGTGGTGATGATGATGGTAATGATGGTAGTGATGATGGTGATGGTGGTGATGATGGTGATGGTGGTGATGATGATGATGGTGGTTATGATGGTGATAATGATGGTGGTGATGGTGGTGATGATGATGATGGTGGTGATGGTGATGATGGTGGTGATGGTGGTGATGATGAGGATGATGGTGATGATGGTGATGGTGATGATGGTGGTGATGGTGGTGATGTTGCTAATGATGATAGTGGTGATGGTGGTGATGGTGATGGTACTGATGGTAGTGATGGTGATGGTGGTGATGATAATGATGATGGTGGTGATGATGATGGTGGTGATGGTGGTGATGATGGTGATGATGGTGATGATGATGGTGGGGATGATGGTGATGGTGGTAGTGATGGTGGTGATGGTAGTGATGGTGATGATGGTGATGATGGTGATAATGGTGATGGTAGTGATGGTGATGGCAGTGATGGTGGTGATGGTGGTGATGGTGGTAGTGATAGTAGTGATGGTAGTGATGGTGATGATGGTGATGGTGGTGATGGTGATGGTGGTGATGGTGGTGGTGATGATGGTGATGATGGTGGTGATGGTGGTGATGATGATGGTGGAGATGGTGGTGGTGATGATGGTGATGATGATGGTGGTGATGATGATGGTGGTGATGGTTGTGCTCGTGATGGTAGTGATGGTGGTGATGGTGGTAGTGATGGTGGTGATGGTGGTAGTGATGGTGACGATGGTGATGGTGGTGATGGTGATGGTGGTGATGGTGGTGGTGATGATGGTGATGATGATGGTGGTGATGATGATGGTGGTGATGGTGATGATGGTGGTGATGGCGGTGATGATGAGGATGATGGTGATAATGGTGATGATGGTGGTGGTGATGGTGATGGTGGGGATGATGGTGATGATGATGGTGGTGGTGATGGTGAGGGTTGTGATGGTGGTGATGGTTGTAGTGATGGTGGTGATGGTAGTGATGGTGATGATGGTGATGATGATGGTGGTGATGGTGGTGATGATGATGGTGGTGATGGTGACGATGATGGTGGTGTGGTAGTGATGGTGATGATGGTGGTGTGGTAGTGATGGTGATGATGATGGTGGTGTGGTAGTGATGATGATGGTAATGATGATGGTGATAGTCGTGATGGTGGTGATGGTGGTGCAGGAACTGATGATGATGATGGCGATGATGGTGGTGATGATGATGATGATGGTGGTGATGGTGATGATGGTGGTGGTGATGATGGTAATGATGGTAGTGATGATGGTGATGGTGGTGATGATGGTGATGGTGGTGATGATGATGATGGTGGTTATGATGGTGATGATGATGGTGGTGATGGTGGTGATGATGATGGTGGTGATGGTGATGATGGTGGTGATGGTGGTGATGGTTGTAGTGATGGTGGTGATGGTAGTGATGGTGATGATGGTGATGATGATGGTGGTGATGGTGGTGATGATGATGGTGGTGATGGTGACGATGATGGTGGTGTGGTAGTGATGGTGATGATGATGGTGGTGTGGTAGTGATGGTGATGATGATGGTGGTGTGGTAGTGATGATGATGGTAATGATGATGGTGATAGTCGTGATGGTGGTGATGGTGGTACAGGAACTGATGATGATGATGGCGATGATGGTGGTGATGATGATGATGATGGTGGTGATGGTGATGATGGTGGTGGTGATGATGGTAATGATGGTAGTGATGATGGTGATGGTGGTGATGATGGTGATGGTGGTGATGATGATGATGGTGGTTATGATGGTGATGATGATGGTGGTGATGGTGGTGATGATGATGGTGGTGATGGTGATGATGGTGGTGATGGTGGTGATGATGAGGATGATAGTGATGATGGTGATGCTGATGATGTTGGTGGTGATGGTGGTGATGATGATGGTACTGATGGTAGTGATGTTGATGGTGGTGATGATAATGATGATGGTGGTGATGATGATGGTGGTGATGGTGGTGATGATGGTGATGATGGTGATGATGATGGTGGGGATGATGGTGATTGTGGTAGTGATGGTGGTGATGGTAGTGATGGTGATGATGGTGATGATGGTGATAATGGTGATGGTAGTGATGGTGATGGCAGTGATGGTAGTGTATAGTAGTGTAGTGTGTAGTGTATAGTGTAGTGTATAGTTTATAGTGTAGTAGTGTATAGTGTAGCAGTGTATAGTTTAGTGTGTAGTGTAGTGTATAGTGTAGTGTGTATAGTAGTGTAATGTATAGTGTAGTGTATAGTGTATAATAATGTAGTGTATAGTGTAGTGTGTAGTGTATAGTAGTGTGTAGTGTATAGTGTAGTGTATAGTAGTGTAATGTATAGTGTAGTGTATAGTGTACAGTAGTGTAGTGTATAGTGTAGTAGTGTAATGTATAGTGTAGTGTATAGTGTAGTGTATAGTGGTGTTATGTATAGTGTAGTGTGTATAGTAGTGTAATGTATAGTGTAGTGTATAGTGTATAATAGTGTAGTGTATAGTGTAGTGTATAGTGTAGTGTATAGTATAGGGTATAGTAGTGTATAGTGTAGTGTATAGTGTAGTGTATAGTGTCGTGTATAGTGTAGTGTATAGTGTAGTGTATAGTGTAGTGTATAGTGTATAGTAGTGTAGTGTATAGTGTAGTGTATAGAAGTGTAATGTATAGTGTAGAGTATAGTTTAGTGTGTAGTGTATAGTGTATAGTACTGTAGTGTATAGTGTAGTGTGTAGTAGTGTATAGTAGTGTAGTGTATAGTGTAGTGTATAGTGTATAGTAGTCTAGTGTATAGTGTAGTGTAGTGTGTAGTTTAGTGTAATGTATAGCAGTGTAGTGTATAGTGTAGTGTATAGTGTAGTGTATAGTGTAGTGTATAGTGTAGTGTATAGTAGTGTTTAGTATAGTGTATAGTGCAGTGTAGTGTATAATGTCGTGTATAGTGTAGTGTATAGTGTAGTGTATCGTGTAGTGTATAGTGTAGTGTATATTAGTGTATAGTGTAGTGTATCGTGTAGTGTATAGTGTAGTGTATCGTGTAGTGTATCGTGTAGTGTATAGTGTAGTGCATAATGTAGTGTATAATGTAGTGTATAGTAGTGTATAGTGTAGTGTATATAACATCTGAAAGCGCCGCGTGCTGATGGTGATGATGATATTGATGATGATGTTGTTGATGTTGATCATGATGTTGATGTTATTGTTGATGACGTTGTTGTTGTTGTGTCTCAGGGGGAGCGAGGCTTGCCAGGCCTTGTGGGCCCCCAGGGCGTCCCAGGCTTCCAAGGCCCTGAAGGATTCCAGGGTCAACCTGGGGTCAAGGTGAGGTGGTGGTTGTGGTGGTGGTTGTGGTTGTGGTGGTGGTGGTGGTTGTGGTGGTGGTGGTGGTTGTGGTGGTGGTGGTTGTGGTGGTGGTGGTGATGGTGGTGATGATACATGATGTTGATGATGATGATGTTGATGATGTTGATGATGATGATGTTGATGATGTTGATGATGATGTTGATGATGATGATGTTGATGATGTTGATGATGATGTTGATGATGTTGATGATGATGTTGATGATGTTGATGATGATGTTGATGATGGTGATGTTGATGATCATGTTGATTATGTTGATGTTGATGGTGTTGATGATGATGATGTTGATGATGATGATGTTGATGTTGTTGATGTTGTTGTTGATATTGTTGATGTTGTTGTTGGTATTGTTGTTGTTGATGTTGTTGACGTTGATATTGTTGTTGTTGTTGTTGTTTTTTATCTGCAGGGTGATGAGGGAGTATTTGGAACAATCGGCCTCAAGGGATCCCGGGTAACAGCTGGGGTCTAACTGGGGTCTAACATGGGTCTAACTGGGGTCTAACAGGGGTCTAACTAGGGTCTAACAGGGGTCTAACAGGGGTCTAACTGGGGTCTAACAGGGGTCTAACAGGGGTCTAACAGGGGTCTAACTGGGGCATAACTGGGGTCTAACAGGGGTCTAACAGGGGTCTAACTGGGGTCTTACAAGGGTCTAACAGGGGTCTAACAGGGGTCTAACTGGGGTCTAACAGGGGTCTAACAGAGGTCTAACAGGGGTCTCACTGGTGTCTAACTGGGGTCTAACAGGGGACTAACTGGGGTCTAACAGGGGTCTCACTGGGGTCTAACAGGGGTCTAACAGGGGTCTCACTGGGGTCTAACAGGGGTCTAACAGGGGTCTAACTGGGGTCTAACAGGGGTCTAACTGGGGTCTAACTGGGGTCTAACGGGGGTCTAACAGGGGTCTAACTTGTGTCTAACTGGGGTCTAACAGGGGTCTAACTGGGGTCTAACTGGGGTCTAACAGGGCTCTAACAGGGGTCTCACTGGTGTCTAACTGGGGTCTAACAGGGGACTAACTGGGGTCTAACAGGGGTCTCACTGGGGTCTAACAGGGGTCTAACAGGGGTCTCAATGGGGTCTAACAGGGATCTAACAGGGGTCTAACTGGGGTCCAACAGGGGTCTAACTGGGGTCTAACTGGGGTCTAACGGGGGTCTAACAGGGGTCTAACTTGTGTCTAACTGGGGTCTAACAGGGGTCTAACAGGGGTCTAATTGTGGTCTAATGGGGGTCTAACTGGGGTCTAACGGGGGTCTAACAGGGGTCTAACAGGGGTCTAACAGGGGTCTAACTGGGGTCTAACAGGGGTCTAACTGGGGTCTAACAGGGGTCTAACAGGGGTCTGACTGGGGTTTAACAGGGGTCTAACAGGGGTCTAACTGGGGTCTAACTGGGGTCTAACTGGGGTCTATTTGGGGTCTAACAGGGGTCTAACAGGGGTCTGACAGGGGTTCTAACAGGGGTCTAACAGGGGTCTAACAGGGGTCTAACTGGGGTCTAACTGGGGTTTATCAGGGGTCTAACAGGGGTCTAACTGGGGTCTAACTGGGATAGATCAGGGGTCTCACTGGGGTCTAACTGGGGTCTAACAGGGGTCTAACTGGGGTCTAACAGGGGTATAACAGGGGTCTAACTGGGGTCTAACGGGGGTCTAACAGGGGTCTAACTTGTGTCTAACTGGGGTCCAACTGGCTTCTAACAGGGGTCTAACTGGGTTCTAACAGGGGTCTCACTGGGGTCTAACAGGGGTCTAACAGGGGTCTAACTGGGGTCTAACAGTGGTCTAACAGTGGTCTAACCGGGGTCTAACAGCGGTCTAAGTGGGGTCTAACTGGGGTCTAACAGGGGTCTAACTGGGGTCTAACAGGGGTCTAACTGGGGTCTAACAGGGGTCTAACAGAGGTCTAACTGGGGTCTAACAGGGGTCTAACAGGGGTCTAACTGGGGTCTAACAGGGGTCTAACAGGGGTCTAACTGGGGTCTAACAGGGGTCTATGAGGGGTCTAACAGGGGTCTAACTGGGGTCTAACTGGGGTCTAACAGGGGTCTAACTGGGGTCTAACTGGGGTCTAAAAGGGATCTAACAGAGGTCTAACTGGGGTCTAACAGGGGTCTAACAGGGGTCTAACTGGGGTCTAACAGGGGTATAACTGGGGTCTAACAGCGGTCTAACTGGAGTCTAACAGGGGTCTAACTGGGGTCTAACAGGGGTCTAACTGGGGTCTAACTGGGGTCTAACAGGGGTCTAACTGGGGTCTAACAGGGGTCTAACAGGGGTCTCACTGGGATCTAACTGGAGTCTAACAGGGGTCTAACTGGGGTCTAACAGGGGTCTAACAGGAGTCTCACTGGGGTCTAACTGGGGTCTAACAGGGGTCTAACTGGGGTCTAACTGGGGTCTAACTGGGGTCTAACAGGGGTCTAACTGGGGTCTAACAGGGGTCTAACTGGGGTCTAACTGGGGTCTAACAGGGGTATAACTGGGGTCTAACTGGGGTCTAACTGGGGTCTAACTGGGGTCTAACGGTGGAGCGGTGGTGCAGCGATTAGTGCGCTATGAACCTGGAGGCCTGAGTTCGATTCCCGCTCACGGCCAACACCGGTGACGATCATCCGAACCGGTTCCGGGCCTCCCCTAGGTCGACCCAGCCTCAAATGAGTAGCTGGTGTAGCGGTGGTGGTGTCGTAAACATCGCCACTGGGGAGACAAAGGCGGCCGGGTGTGGTGCTGGTAGCCACCCACCCCCTCGTGTGCCACAGTGCCGGTAGCCTTCATAGCTGCTGCTGCTACTCGCTACTAACAGCACTTGCCCCTACAGTCTGTAGAGGCTACACAGGGGATCTTTGTCTGTGTCTACCTTCATAGCTGCTACTCGCTACTAACAGCACTTGCCCCAGCAGTTTGTAGAGGCTACACGGGGGATCTTTGTCTGTGTCTACCTTCATAGCTGCTGCTACTCGCTACTAACAGCACTTGCCCCTACAACCTGTAGAGGCTACACGGGGGATCTTTGTCTGTGTCTACCTGCATAGCTGCTGCTACTCGCTACTAGCAGCACTTGCCCCAGCAGTCTGTAGAGACTACACGGGGGACCTTTGTCTGTGCCTAACTTCATAGCTGCTGCTACTCGCTACTAGCAGCACTTGCCCCAGCAGTCTGTAGAGGCTACACGGGGGACCTTTGTCTGTGTCTACCTTCACAGGTGCTGCTGCTCGCTACTAACAGCACTTGCCCCTACAGCCTGTAGAGTCTACACGGGGGACCTTTGTCTGTGTCTACCTTCATAGCTGCTGCTACTCGCTACTAACAGCACTTGCCCCAGCAGTTTGTAGAGGCTACACGGGGGATCTTTGTCTGTGTCTACCTTCATAGCTGCTACTCGCTACTAACAGCACTTGCCCCAGCAGTTTGTAGAGGCTACACGGGGGATCTTTGTCTGTGTCTACCTTCATAGCTGCTGCTACTCGCTACTAACAGCACTTGCCCCTACAACCTGTAGAGGCTACACGGGGGATCTTTGTCTGTGTCTACCTGCATAGCTGCTGCTACTCGCTACTAGCAGCACTTGCCCCAGCAGTCTGTAGAGACTACACGGGGGACCTTTGTCTGTGCCTAACTTCATAGCTGCTGCTACTTGCTACTAACAGCACTTGCCCCAGCAGTCTGTAGAGGCTACACGGGGGACTTTTGTCTGTGCCTAACTTCATAGCTGCTGCTACTCACTACTAACAGCACTTGCCCCAGCAGCCTGTAGAGGCTACACGGGGGATCTTTGTCTGTGTCTACCTTCATAGCTGCTGCTACTCGCTACTAACAGCACTTGCCCCAGCAGTCTGTAGAGGCTACACGGGGGACCTTTGTCTGTGTCTACCTTCGTAGCTGCTGCTACTCGCTACTAACAGCACTTGCCCCAGCAGTCTGTAGAGGCTACACGGGTGACCTTTGTCTGTGTCTACCTACGTAGCTGCTGCTGCTACTCGCTACTAACAGCACTTGCCCCAGCAGTCTGTAGAGGCTACACGGGGGACCTTTGTCTGTGTCTACCTTCATAGCTGCTGCTACTCGCTACTAACAGCACTTGCCCCAGCAGTCTGTAGAGGCTACACGGGTGACCTTTGTCTGTGTCTACCTTCGTAGCTGCTGCTACTCGCTACTAACAGCACTTGCCCCAGCAGTTTGTAGAGGCTACACGGGGGACCTTTGTCTGTGTCTACCTACGTAGCTGCTGCTGCTACTCGCTACTAACAGCACTTGCCCCAGCAGTCTGTAGAGGCTACACGGGGGACCTTTGTCTGTGTCTACCTTCATAGCTGCTGCTACTCGCTACTAACAGCACTTGCCCCAGTAGTCTGTAGAGGCTACACGGGTGACCTTTGTCTGTGTCTACCTTCATAGCTGCTGCTGCTACTCGCTACTCACAGCACTTGCCCCATTAGTCTGTTGAGGCTACACGGGGGACCTTTGTCTGTACCTTCATAGGTGCTGCTGCTACTCGCTACTAACAGCACTTGCCCCAGCAGTCTGTAGAGGCTACACGGGTGACCTTTGTCTTTGTGTGCGCGTGTGTAGGGAGCCCCTGGTCAGCCCGGATTTTCGGGCACTCCGGGAAATCCGGTGAGACCCCAGCTACCACGTCAAGGTCACTGGGTCACTGGACCATTGGGTCATGGGTCATTGGGTCATGGGCAGGACGGGGCATTGGGTCATGGGGCATTGGGTCACTTTTCTATTGGGCCATGGGGGCATTGGGTCATTTGACCATTGGATTATTGGGTCATCGGGTCATGGGCGGCCTGGGTCATTGGATCATGCGCCATCAGGTCATTGGGTCATGGTCGGCATGGGGCATTGGGTCATTTGACCATTGGATTATTGGGTCATTGGGTCATTGGGTTATTGGGCCACTGGGACACGTGGAGGTAGAAGTCCCCTCGCCATGGCAAGCACCCTGTGCTGTGTGTGGTGGTGAGTGTGGTGGTGAGTGTGGTGAGTGTGGTGGTGAGTGTGGTGAGTGTGGTGGTGAGTGTGGTGAGTGTGGTGAGTGTGGTGGTGAGTGTGGTGGTGAGTGTGGTGAGTGTGGTGTGTGTGGTGGTGAGTGTGGTGAGTGTGCTGTGTGTGGTGGTGAGTGTGGTGATGAGTGTGGTGATGAGTGTGGTGAGTGTGGTGGTGAGTGTGGTGGTGAGTGTGGTGAGTGTGGTGATGAGTGTGGTGAGTGTGGTGAGTGTGGTGATGAGTGTGGTGAGTGTGGTGAGTGTGGTGATGAGTGTGGTGATGAGTGTGGTGAGTGTGGTGAGTGTGGTGATGAGTGTGGTGATGAGTGTGGTGAGTGTGGTGAGTGAGTGGTGATGAGTGTGGTGAGTGTGGTGAGTGAGTGGTGATGAGTGTGGTGAGTGTGGTGAGTGTGGTGATGAGTGTGGTGATGAGTGTGGTGGTGAGTGTGGTGAGTGTGGTGATGAGTGTGGTGATGAGTGTGGTGAGTGTGGTGAGTGTGGTGATGAGTGTGGTGAGTGTTGTGATGAGTGTGGTGAGTGTGGTGAGTGTGGTGATGAGTGTGGTGAGTGTGGTGATGAGTGTGATGAGTGTGGTGAGTGTGGTGATGAGTGTGGTGAGTGTGGTGAGTGTGGTGATGAGTTTGGTGATGAGTGTGGTGAGTGTGGTGAGTGTGGTGATGAGTGTGGTGTGTGTGGTGAGTGTGGTGATGAGTGTGGTGAGTGTGGTGGTGAGTGTGGTGAGTGTGGTGAGTGTGCTGATGAGTGTGGTGAGTGTGGTGAGTGTGGTGATGAGTGTGGTGAGGGTGGTGAGTGTGGTGATGAGTGTGGTGAGTGTGGTGATGAGTGTGGTGAGGGGGGTGAGTGTGGTGGTGAGTGTGGTGAGTGTGGTGATGAGTGTGGTGGTGAGTGTGGTGAGTGTGGTGAGTGTGGTGGTGAGTGTGGTGAGTGTGGTGAGTGTGGTGGTGAGTGTGGTGATGAGTGTGGTGAGGGTGGTGAGTGTGGTGAGTGTGGTGGTGAGTGTGGTGAGTATGGTGGTGAGTGTGGTGAGTGTGGTGGTGAGTGTGGTGAGTGTGGTGGTGAGTGTGGTGATGAGTGTGGTTAGTGTGGTGGTGAGTGTGGTGAGTGTGGTGATGAGTGTGGTGAGTGTGGTGAGTGTGGTGATGAGTGTGGTGTTTGTGTGGTGAGTGTGGTGGTGAGTGTGGTGAGTGTGGTGGTGAGTGTGGTGGTGTGAGTGTGGTGAGTGTGGTGATGAGTGTGGTGAGTGTGGTGGTGAGTGTGGTGAGTGTGGTGGTGAGTGTGGTGGTGAGTGTGGTGAGTGTGGTGATGAGTGTGGTGAGTGTGGTGGTGAGTGTGGTGAGTGTGGTGGTGAGTGGTGAGTGTGGTGAGTGTGGTGATGAGTGTGCTGAGTGTGGTGGTGAGTGTGGTGAGTGTGGTGAGTGTGGTGGTGAGTGTGGTGAGTGTGGTGGTGAGTGTGGTGATGAGTGTGGTGAGTGTGGTGGTGAGTGTGGTGAGTGTGGTGATGAGTGTGGTGAGTGTGGTGGTGAGTGTGGTGAGTGTGGTGGTGAGTGTGGTGAGTGTGGTGGTGAGTGTGGTGAGTGTGGTGAGTGTGGTGGTGAGTGTGGTGGTGAGTGTGGTGGTGAGTGTGGTGAGTGTGGTGAGTGTGGTGGTGAGTGTGGTGAGTGTGGTGGTGAGTGTGGTGAGTGTGTGTGTGTGGTGGTGAGTGTGGTGGTGAGTGTGGTGGTGAGTGTGGTGGTGAGTGTGGTGAGTGTGGTGGTGAGTGTGGTGAGTGTGGTGGTGAGTGTGGTGAGTGTGTGTGTGTGGTGGTGAGTGTGGTGGTGAGTGTGGTGGTGAGTGTGGTGGTGAGTGTGGTGAGTGTGGTGGTGAGTGTGGTGAGTGTGATGTGTGTGGTGGTGAGTGTGGTGGTGAGTATGGTGAGTGTGGTGGTGAGTGTGGTGGTGAGTGTGGTGGTGAGTGTGGTGGTGAGTGTGATGTGTGTGGTGGTGAGTGTGGTGGTGAGTGTGGTGGTGAGTGTGGTGGTGAGTGTAGTGGTGAGTGTGGTGGTGAGTGTGGTGGTGAGTGTGGTGGTGAGTGTGGTGGTGAGTGTGGTGAGTGTGGTGGTGTGTGTGGTGGTGAGTGTGGTGGTGAGTGTGGTGGTGAGTGTGATGCTGTGTGTGGTGGTGAGTGTAGTGGTGAGTGTGGTGGTGAGTGTGGTGAGTGTGGTGGTGAGTGTAGTGGTGAGTGTGATGGTCAGTGTGGTGAGTGTGGTGGTGTGTGTGGTGGTGAGTGTGGTGGTGAGTGTGGTGGTGAGTGTGGTGGTGAGTGTGGTGGTGAGTATGGTGATTGTGGTGGTGAGTGTGGTGGTGAGTGTGGTGGTGAGTGTGGTGGTGAGTGTGGTGAGTGTGGTGGTGAGTGTGGTGGTGAGTGTGGTGCTGTGTGTGGTGGTGCAGGGATCTCCTGGGAATGATGGACTCAGTGGCCCACCGGGTGTGCCAGGGTGTAATGGAACCAAGGTGGACTCACACACTCACTCACTCACTTACACACTCACTTACACACTCACTTACACACTAACTTACACACTCACTTACACACTCACCCACTCACTCACCCACTCACTCACTCACTTATACACTCACTTACACACTCACTTACACACTCACTCACTCACTCACACACTCACTCACTCGCTTACACACTCACTTACACATTCACCCACTCACTCACCCACTCACTCACCCACTCACTCATTCACCCACTCACTCAATTACACATTCATCCACTCTCTTACACACTCACTCACTCATTCACCCACTCACTCACCCACTCACTCAGCCACTCACTCATTCACCCACTCACTCACTCACTAACACACTCATTCACCCAGTCACCCACTCACTCACTCACTCACCCACTCACTCAACCACTCACTCACTTACTTACACACTCACCCACTCACACACTCACTCACTCACTTACACACTCACCCACTCACTCACCCACTCATTCACCCACTCACTCACTCATTCACCCACTCACTCACCCACTCATTCACCCATTCACTCACTCACTTACACACTCACCCACTCACTCACTCACTTGCACACTCACCCACTCACTCACCCACTCACTCACCCACTCACCCACTCACTTGCACACTCACCCACTCACTCACCCAGTCACACACTCACTCACTCACTCACCCACTCACTCACCCACTCACTCACACACCCACTCACTCACTCACTTACTCACCCACTCACCCACTCACCCACCCACTCACTCACTCACCCACTCACTCATCCACTCACCCACTCACTCACCCACTCACTCACACACTCACTCACCCACTCACTCACTCACCCACTCACCCACTCACTCACCCACTCACTCACACACCCACTCACTCACCCACTCACCCACTCACTCACCCACTCACTCACTCACTTACTCACCGACTCACCCACTCACTCACTCACCCACTCACTCACCCACTCACACACCCACTCACCCACTCACCCAGTCACTCACACACATACTCACCCACTCACTCACCCACTCACACACTCACTCACTCGCCCACTCATTCACCCACCCACTCACTCACCGACTCACCCACCCACTCATTCACCCACTCACTCACTCACACACTCACTCACCCACTCACTCACTCACTTACAGACTCACCCACTCACACACTCACTCACTCACCCACCCACTCACTCACTAACTCACACACTCACTCACTCACCCACTCACTCCCCCACACTCACTCACTCACCCACTCACTCACTCACACACTCACTCACCCACTCACTCGCCCACTCATTCACCCACTCACTCACTTACAGACTCACCCACTCACCCACTCACTCACCCACTCACTTACATACCCAATCACTCACTCACACACTCACTCACCCACTCACCCACTAACTGACTCACCCATTCACCCACTCACCCACTCACTCACTCACTGACTCAACACTCACTCACGCATTGACGCACAAACTCACTCACCCACTCACCCACTCACTCACACACTCACTCACCCACTCACACACTCACCCACACACCCACCCACTCACTCACCCACTCACCCACCCACTCACTCACCCACTCACACACTCACACACACTCACACTCAGATGCACACGCACACATTCACCTACACCACACTCGCGCGTGAGTTGTATGCAGAGTGAGCGAGAGGGGGCGCTACTCGCGGAGAGCCCCTTGCCTGGGCGGGCCGTGAGAGTTACCTGGGGGAGCTTTGCCTGTGCCTGTGTCTTGTGGTTTAGGGAGAGCCAGGCTACCCCGCTTCACCAGGCCAGCCGGGAAACCCAGGATTCACGGTGAGACACGGGGGTCACGTGGGTCACGGGGGTCACGTGGGTCATGGGGGTCATGGAACTAGGAGATTCACGGTGTCACGGACTCGGGTCACGGGACTTGGGGGTCACAAACTCGAGGGCATGGGGGTCACAGGGGTCATGGGCTTGAGGTCACGTAGCTCGGGGTCACGGGGGTCACGGACTCGGGGTCACGGAATCGGAGCCGCGAGGACTTGGGAAGAGAGAGAGAGAGAGACGCACCGGGAATGATGATTTGTCGTGTTGTCCCATCCGCCTTTGTCTCTCTCTCTGTCTCCCTGTGTCCGTGATGTCTATGCCAGGGTCCACCCGGGCCTACAGGACCCAAGGTACAACGCGCAGAGGCGATTGCAGTGGTGGTGGTGATGTTGGTGATGGTGGTGATAACGATGATGATTATGATGATGGTGGCGGTAATGGTGGCGATGGTGGTGGGTGAGTGAATGCGTTAGCGGGTGAGTGAGCGGGTGGGAGAGCGAGTGGGTGAGTGAGTGTGTGTGTGAGTGAGCGGGTGAGCGAGTGGGTGAGTGAGTGGGTGAGTGTGTGAGTAAGCGGGTGGGCGAGCGAGTGGGTGAGAGAGCGGGTGAGCGAGTGGGTGAGCGAGTGGGTGAGAGAGTGGGTGAGCGAGTGAACAGGTAAGTGAGCGGACGGTGAGTGAGCGAGTAAGTGGGTGAGTGAGTGATGGTGATGATGCTGTTGATGATGGTGTTGATGGTGATGATGGTGTTGATGTTGTAGGGGGAGCCAGGGGATGTGATTTCTGCGTACCCAGGACAGAAAGGGAACCCTGGCTTGCCAGGGACTCCGGGCAGAGTGGTGAGTGACTACTCACTCACTCACTCACCACTCACTCACCCGCTCACTCACTCACTCACAACTCACTCACCCACTCACTCTCTCACCCATCCACTCACTCACCACTCACTCACCACTCACCCGCTCACTCACTCACTCACTCGCTCACTCACCCACCACTCACTCTCTCACCCATTCACTCACTCACTCACCACTCACCCACCACTCACTCTCTCACCCGTCCACTCACTTCTCTCACCCATCCACTCACTCACTCACCACTCACTCACCACTCACCCGCTCACTCACTCACTCGCTCACTCACCCACCACTCACTCTCTCACCCATCCACTCACTCACCACTCACTCACCACTCACTCACCCACTCACTCACTCACCCACTCACTCACTCACGCTCTCACCCACCCATCCACTCACTCACCACTCACTCACCCACTCACTCACCACTCACCCGCTCACTCACTCACTCACTCGCTCACTCACCCACCACTCACTCTCTCACCCATCCACTCACTCACCACTCACTCACGACTCACCCGCTCACTCACTCACCACTCACTCGCTCACTCACCCACCACTCACTCTCTCACCCATCCACTCACTCACTCACTCACCACTCACTCACCACTCACCCGCTCACTCACTCACTTACTCGCCTACTCACCCACCACTCTCTCACCCATCCACCCACTCACTCACTCACCACTCACTCACCACTCACCCGCTCACTCACTCACTCACTCGCTTACTCACCCACCACTCACTCTCTCACCCATCCACTCACTCACTCACTCACCACTCACTCTCTCACCCATCCACTCACTCACTCACTCACCACTCACTCACCACTCACCCGCTCACTCACTCACTCGCTTACTCACCCACCACTCACTCTCTCACCCATCCACTCACTCACCACTCACCCACCACTCAATCTCTCACCCATCCACTCACTCACCACTAACTCACCACTCACCCGCTCACTCACTCACTCACTCGCTCACTCACCCACCACTCACCCTCTCACCCATCCACTCACTCACTCACCCATCCACTCACTCACCACTAACCCACCACTCACCCGCTCACTCACTCACTCACTCGCTCACTCACCCACCACTCACTCTCTCACCCATTCACTCACTCACTCACTCACCACTCACCCACCACTCACTCTCTCACCCGTCCACTCACTCTCTCACCCATCCACTCACTCACTCACTCACCACTCACTCACCACTCACCCGCTCACTCACTCACTCGCTCACTCACCCACCACTCACTCTCTCACCCATCCACTCACTCACCACTCACTCACCACTCACCCGCTCACTCACTCACTCACTCGCTCACTCACCCACCACTCACTCTCTCACCCATCCACTCACTCACTCACCACTCACTCACCACTCACCCGCTCACTCACTCACTCACTCGCTCACTCACCCACCACTCACTCTCTCACCCATCCACTCACTCACTCACCACTCACTCACCACTCACCCGCTCACTCACTCACTCACTCGCCCACCAATCAATTACACACTAACTCACCGACTCACCCACTTAGCCACTCACCCACTCACTCACCCACTCAATCAATCACCCACCACACACCCACTCACTTACCTACTCACTCACTCATCCACACACTCACCCACCACACACCCACTCACTCACCCAACACTCACCCACCACTCACCCACCACTCACCCACCACTCACCCACTCACCCAGCACTTACCCACTCACCCACTCACTCATCCACTCACTCACTCAGTCACTCACCCACCACTCACCCACTCACTCATCTATCACTCACTCACTCAGCCACTTACTCATCCACTCACCCACTCACCCACCACACACCCACTCACTCATCCACACACTCACCCACCACACACCCACTCACTCACCCACTCACTCATCCACACACTCACCCACCACACACCTACTCACTCACCCACTCACGCACTCACTCACCCACTCACTCATCCACTCACCCACTCACTCACCCACTCACTCATCCACTCACTCATCCACTCACCCACCACCCACTCACTCACCCACTCACTCACCCACTCACTCACTCAGCCACTCACCCACCACTCACCCACTCACTCACCCCGCACTCACCCACTCACTCACCCACACTCATCCACCACTCACTCACTCATTCAGCCACTCACCCACTCACTCACCCACTCACTCACCCACTCACCCACCACACACCCACTCACCCACTCACTCACCCACTCACTCGCCCACTCACGCACTCACTCACCCACTCACTCATCCACTCACGCACTCACCCACTCACTCATCTACTCACTTATCCACTCACCCACTACACACCCACTCACCCACTCACTCACCCACTCACTCACCCACTCACCCACTCACTCATCCACTCACCCACTCACTCATCCACTCACTCATCCACTCACTCATCCACTCACCCACTCACTCATCCACTCACTTATCCACTCACCCACTACACACCCACTCACCCACTCACTCACCCACTCACTCACTCATTCACCCACTCACTCACCCATTCACTCACTCACCCACTCACTCACCCACTCACCCACTCACTCACCCACTCACTCACTCACCCACCCAATCACTCACCCACCACTCACTCACTCACTCACCCACTCACTCACCCACCCACCGCACCTATTATGACGATATTTTGATATTTGATGTTATTGACATTGACGATGTTTATGACGCAGGTGATGATGTTGTTGATGACGATGTTGATGACGATGTTGTTGATTATGATGACGTTAATGACGATATTCTTAGCTCTTTCGGTAAAGTCACGTAGAAGGGAAACAATAAAATAATACAATAAAGTAATGAAATATATATTTTATTATTTTATTGTTTCCCTTCTACGTGACTTTACCGAAAGAGCTAAGAATATGAATTATTGCTGTTAATGACGATGTTGTTGATTATGATGACGTTGATGATGTTGTTGATGACGATGTTGATGAGGATGTTGTTAATTATTTAGCTATTGATGATGTTGTTGATGACGAAGTTGATGACGATGTTGTTGATTATGATGACGTTGATGATGTTGTTGATGACGATGTTGATGACGATGTTGTTGATTATTTAGCTGTTGATGATGTTGTTGATGTTGTCGATGTTAATTATGTTGTTAATGATGTTGATGTTGATGATGTTGTTGATGTTGTTGATGTTGTTGGTGTTGATGTTGATGTTGTTGATGTTGATTATGTTGTTGTTGATGTTGTTGATGCTGTTGATGATGTTGTTGATGTTGATGATGATGTTGATGTTGTTGATGATGTTGATGTTGTTGATGTTGTTGTTGATGTTGATGATGATGTTGATGTTGTTTATGTTGTTGATGTTGTTGATGATGTTGTTGATGTTTATGATCATGTTGTTGTTGATGTTGAAGATGTTGTTGATGTTGATGATGTTGTTGATGTTGTTGATGTTGATGATGTTGTTGTTGATGTTGTTGATGTTGTTGTTGATGGTGTTGTTGATGTTGTTGTTGATGTTGTTGTTGTTGATGTTGTTGTTGATGTTGTTGTTGTTGATGTTGTTGATGTTGTTGATGTTGATGTTGTTGTTGTTGATGTTGTTGTTGTTGATGTTGTTGTTAATGTTGTTGTTGATGTTGTTGTTGTTGATGTTGTTGATGTTGATGTTGTTGATGTTGATGTTGTTGATGTTGATGTTGTTGTTGATGTTGTTGTTGATGTTGTTGTTGTTGATGTTGTTGATGTTGTTGATGTTGTTGGCAGGGACCCCCTGGCCCCGCTGGATCCCCTGGACTCCCTGGGAACGCGGTGAGCGGAGCGAGCCACTTTGGTTGTGGTGGTGGTTGTGGTGGTGGTTGTGGTGGTGGTGGTGGTTGTGGTGGTGGTGGTTGTGGTGGTGGTGGTGGTGGTTGTGGTGGTGGTGGTTGTTGTTGTTGTGATGATGGTAGTTGTGGTGGTTGTAATGATGGTGGTTGTTGTGATGGTGGTTGTTATGGTGGTTGTGATGGTGGTTGTGATGGTGGTGGTGGTGGTGGTTGTGATGGTGGTGGTTGTTATGTTGGTGGTGATGGTGGTTGTGATGATGGTGGTGGTTGTTGTGTTGGTGGTGGTGATGGTGGTTGTGATGATGGTGGTTGTTGTGGTTGTAATGATGGTGGTTGTTGTGATGGTGGTTGTTATGGTGGTTGTGATGGTGGTTGTGATGGTGGTGGTGTTTGTGATGGTGGTGATTGTTGTGTTGGTGGTGGTGGTTGTGATGATGGTAGTTGTGGTGGTTGTAATGATGGTGGTTGTTGTGATGGTGGTTGTCATGGTGGTTGTAATAATGGTGGTTGTGGTGATGGTGGTGGTGATGGTGGTTGTAATGATGGTGGTAGTGACGGTGGTGGTTGTTGTGATGATGGTGCTTGTGGTGGTTGTAATGATGGAGGTTGTTGTGATGGTGGTTGCGGTGATGTTGATGGTGGTTGTCTCGTTGTAGTGATGGTGGTGGTGGTTGTGGTTGTGGTGGTTGTTGTGATAGTGGTGGTTGTGATGGTGCTTGCTGTGATGGTGGTGGTTTTGATGGTGGTTGTGATGGTGGTGGTTGTTGTGATGATGGTGGTTTTGATGGTGGTTGTGATGGTGGTGGTTGTGGTGCTTGTTGTGATGGTGGTTGTTGTGATGGTGGATGCGGTGATGTTCATGGTTGTGGTGGTTGTAATGATGGTGGTTGTTGTGATGGTGATGGTGGTTGTAATGATCGTGGTTGTGATGGTGGTGGTTGTTGTGATGATGGTGGTTGTGGTGGTTGTTGTGATGGTGGTTGTTGTGATGGTGGTTGTTGTGATGGTGGTTGCAGTGATGTTGATGGTGGTTGCAGTGATGTTGATGGTGGTTGTAATTATGGTGGTTGTTGTGATGGTGGTTGCGGTGATGTTGATGGTTGTGGTGGTTGTAATGATGGTGGTTGTTATGATGGTGGTTGTCATGGTGGTTGTAATGATGGTGGTTGTGATGGTGGTGGTTGTTGTGATGGTGGTTACGGTGATGTTGATGGTGGTTGTCTCGTTGTTGTGATGGTGGTGGTTGTGGTGGTTGTTGTAATGGTGGTAGTTGTGATGGTGGTTGCTGTGATGGTGGTGGTGGTGATGGTGGTTGTAATGATGGTGGTGGTTGTGTTGGTGGTGGTTATTGTGATGATTGTGGTTGTGGTTGTTGTAATTATGGTCGTTGTAATGATGGTGGTTTGCGGTGATGTTGATGGTTGTGGTGGTGGTTGTGATGGTGGTGGTGGTTGTGATGGTGGTTGTGATGGTGGTGGTGGTTGTGATGGTGGTGGTTGTTGTGATGGTGGTGGTGATGGTGGTTGTAATGATGGTGGTTGTGATGGTGGTGGTTGTTGTGATGATGGTGGTTGTGGTGCTTGTTGTGATGGTGGTTACCGTGATGGTGGATGCGGTGATGTTCATGGTTGTGGTGGTTGTAATGATGGTGGTTGTTGTGATGGTGATGGTAATGGTGGTGGTAATGATGGTGGTGGTTGTGATGGTGGTGGTTGTTGTGATGATGGTGGTTGTGGTGGTTGTAATGATGGTGGTTGTGATGGTGGTTACGGTGATGTTGATGGTGGTTGTGGTGGTGGTTGTGATGGTGGTGGTTGTTGTGATGATGGTGGTTGTGGTGGTTGTAATGATGGTGGTTGTGATGGTGGTTACGGTGATGTATATTGGTGGTTGTGGTGGTGGTTGTGATGGTGGTGGTTGTTGTGATCATGGTGGTTGTGGTGCTTGTTGTGATGGTGGTTGTTGTGATGGTGGGTGCGGTGATGTTCATGGTTGTGGTGGTTGTAATTATGGAGGTTGTTGTAATGGTGGTGGTGATGGTGGTTGTAATGATGGTGGTGGTTGTTGTGATGATGGTGGTTGTGGTGGTTGTATTGATGGTTGTTGTGATGGTGGTTGCGGTGATGTTGATGGTTGTGGTGGTGGTTGTGATGGTGTTGGTGGTTGTGATGGTGGTTGTGATGGTGGTGGTGGTTGTGATGATGGTGGTTGTGGTGGTTGTAATGATGGTGGTTGTGATGGTGGTTACGCTGATTTTGATGGTGGTTGTCTCGTTGTTGTGATGGTGGTGGTTGTGGTTGTGGTGGTTATTGTGATGGTGGTGGTTGTGATGGTGGTTGCTGTGATGGTGGTGGTTGTGATGGTGGTGGTTGTTGTGATGGTGGTGGTTGTGATGTTGGTTGCTATGATGATGGTGGTTGTGATGGTGGTTGTGGTGGTTGTTGTGATGGTGGTTGCGGTGATGTTGATGGTGGTTGTCTTGTTGTTGTGATGGTGGTGTTTGTGGTTGTGGTGGTTGTTGTGATGGTGGTGGTTGTAATCGTGGTTGCTGTGATGGTGGTGGTTGTGATGGTGGTTGTAATGATGGTGGTTGTTGTGATGGTGGTTGTTGTGATGGTGGTTGCGGTGATGTTGATGGTGGTTGTCTCGTTGTTGTATATTTATGCGTGTGTGTATTGTTGTGGCTATTGTGGTTGAATTGTTGTTGTGGTTATTGTGGTTGAATTGTTGTTGTGGTTGTTGTGGTTGTGCAGGGATTGCCGGGCACTCCAGGGTTTCCGGGATCCAAAGTGAGCGTCAACATCAACAACATCACCACCACCATCATCAACATCATCAACAACATCACAACCATCACCACCATTACCACCATCACTAACACCACCATCACCACCATCACCACCAACATCACCACCACCATTACCACCACCATCATCAACATCATCACCACCATCACCACCATTACCACCATCACCACCGCCATCACCACCATCACCACCATCATCAACAACATCATCACCACCACCACCATCACCACCACCATCACCACCATCAACAACATCATCACCACCATCACCACCATCATCAACAACATCACCACCACCACCATCACCACCACCATCAACAACATCACCACCACCATTACCACCACCATCACCACCATCATCAACAACATCACCACCACCATCACCACCACCATCACCACCATCATCAACAACATCACCACCACCATCACCACCACCATCACCACCATCATCATCAACAACATCACCACCACCATCACCACCACCATCACCACCACCATCACCACCACCATCACCACCACCATCACTCCCATCACCACCATCACTAACACCACCATCACCACCATCACCACCAACATCACCACCATCATCAACAACATCACCACCACCATCATCAACAACATCACCACCACCATCACCACCACCATCACCACCATTACCACCACCATTACCACCACCATCATCACTAACACCACCATCACCATCACCACCACCACCATCACTACCACCACCATCACTACCACCACCATCACCACCACCATCACTACCACCACCACCATCACTACCACCATCACCACCACCATCACCACCACCATCATCACTACCACCATCACAACCATTTCCACCACCATCACCACCATCACCACCACCATCACCACCACCATCACCACCATCACCACCACCATCACTACCACCACCATCACCACCACCATCATCACCATCATCACCATCATCATCACCACCATCACCACCACCATTACCACCACCATCACCACCACCATCACCACCAGCATCACCACCATCACCACCACCATCACCACCACCATCACCACCACCATCACCATTACCACCACCATTGCCACCACCACCATCACTACCACCACCATCACCACCACCATCACAACCATCTTCACAATCATCACCACCATCGCTACCACCACCATCACCACCACCATCACCACCACCATCACCACCACCATCACCACCATTACCACCACCACCATCACTACCACCACCATCACCACCACCATCATCACCACCACCATCATCACTACCACCATTACAACCATTACCACCACCATCACCACCATCACCACCACCACCATAACCACCACCACCATCACCACCACCATCACCACCACCATCATCACCACCATCACAACCACCATCACCACCACCATCACCACCAACACCATTACCATCATCACTACCACCATCACCACCATTACCACCACCATCACTACCACCACCATCACCACCATCATCACCACCACCATCACTACCACCATCACTACCACCATCACCACCATTACCACCACCATCACCACCACCATCACCACCATTACCACCACCACCATCACCACCATTACCACCACCACCATCACCACCACCTCCATCACCACCAGCACCATCACCATCACCACCACCATTACCACCACCACCATCACTACCACCACCATCACCGCCACTATCACCACCACCACCATCATCACCACCACCATCACTACCATTGCCATCACCACCATCACCACCACCTTCGCCCATCATCACTACCACCATCTGTCTGTGTATGTGTCTGTCTGTGTGTGTGTCTATCTGTGTGTGTCTATCTGTGTGTGTCTTGTCTATCTGTGTGTGTGTGTGTCTGTCTGTCCTGTGTGTATGTCTGTCTGTGTGTGTGTCTGTGCTGTTCTGTGTGTGTGTATCTGTGTGTGTCTGTCTATCTGTCTGTGTGTGTGTCTGTCTGTCTGTGTGTATGTCTATCTGTGTGTGTGTCTGTGCGTGTGTCTGTCTGTGTGTGTGTATCTGTGTGTCTATCTGTCTGTGTGTGTCTGTCTGTGTGTCTGTCTCTGTGTGTGTCTATCTGTGTGTCTGTCTGTGTGTGTATCTATCTGTGTGTGTGTCTGTCTGTGTGTGTGTGTCTGTCTGTGTGTGTGTCTGTGTGTTTCTGTGTGTCTACCTGTGTGTGTCTATCTTTGTGTGTCTTTGTGTGTCTGTCTATCTGTGTGTGTCTATTTGTTTGTCTGTCTGTGTGTGTGTCTGTGTGTGTGTCTATTTGTGTGTGTGTCTGTCTGTGTGTGTCTATCTGTGTGTGTGTCTGTGTGTCTATCTGTGTGTGTCTGTGTGTGTGTCTGTGTGTGTCTGTGTGTCTATCTGTATGTGTGTCTATCTGTGTATGTGTCTGTGTGTGTCTGTCTATGTGTGTGTGTGTCTGTGTGTGTGTTTGTGTGTGTGTGTCTGTGTGTGTGTCTGTATGTGTGTGTGTCTATGTGTGTGTGTGTCTGTGTGTGTCTGTGTGTGTGTCTGTGTGTGTCTGTGTGTGTGTCTGTGTGTGTCTGTGTGTGTGTCTGTGTGTGTCTATGTGTGTGTGTCTGGCTGTGTGTGTGTCTGTGTGTGTGTGTCTATGTGTGTGTTTGTCTGTGTATGTGTCTATGTGTGTGTCTATGCGTGTGTGTGTCTGTGTGTGTCTGTGTGTGTGTGTGTCACTGTGTGTGTCTGTGTGTGTGTGTCACTGTGTGTGTCTGTGTGTGTGTCTGTGTGTGTGTGTCACTGTGTGTGTCTGTGTGTGTGTGTCAATGTGTGTGTCTGTGTGTGTGTCTGTGTGTCTGTGTGTGTGTCACTGTGTGTGTCTGTGTGTGTGTCACTGTGTGTGTCTGTGTGTGTGTCTGTGTGTGTGTGTGTGTCACTGTGTGTGTCTGTGTGTGTCTCTGTGTGTGTCACTGTGTGTGTCTGTGTGTGTGTCTGTGTGTGTGTGTCACTGTGTGTGTCTGTGTGTGTGTCTGTGTGTGTGTGTCACTGTGTGTGTCTGTGTGTGTGTCTGTGTGTGTGTGTCACTGTGTGTGTGTCTGTGTGTGTGTGTCACTGTGTGTGTCTGTGTGTGTGTGTGTCTGTGTGTGTGTGTTTCTCTCCCCAGGGAAATATGGGCCTGCGTTTTGAAGGGTCGAAAGGCGACAAGGTGAGTGAGTGTGAGTGAGTGTGAGTGAGTGTGAGTGAGTGTGAGTGAGTGAGTTAGTGTGAGTGAGTATGAGTTAGTGTGAGTGAGACAGTGTGAGAGAGTGAGTGTGAGAGAGTGTGAGAGAGTGTGAGTGAGTGAGTGTGAGTGAGTGTGAGTTAGTGTGAGTGTGAGTTAGAGATTGTGAGTTCGAGAGTGTGAGTGAGTGTGAGTGAGTGAGTGTGAGTTAGAGTGAGTGTGAGTGAGTGTGAGTGTTGTGTGAGTGAATGTGAGTGAGTGAGTGTGAGTGAGTGAATGCGAGTGTGAGTGTGAATGAGTGTGAGTGTGAGTGAGTTAGAGAGTGTGAGTGAGTGTGAGTGAGAGTGAGTGTGAGTTAGTGTGAGTGAGTGTGAGTGAGTGAGTGTGAGTGTGAGTGAGTGTGAGTTAGTGTGAGTGAGTGTGAGTTAGAGAGTGTGAGTGAGAGTGAGTGAGTGTGAGTGAGTGAGTGTGAGTGAGTGAATGTGAGTGAGTGTGAGTGAGTGAGTGTGAGTTAGAGAGTGTAAGTGAGTGTGAGTGAGTGTGAGTGAGTGAGTGTGAGTGAGTGTGAGTGAGTGTGAGTGAGTGTGAGTGAGTGAGTGTGAGTGAGTGTGAGTTAGTGTGAGTGAGTGTGAGTGAGTGTGAGTAAGAGAGTGTGAGTGAGTGTGAGTGAGTGTGAGTGAGTGAGTGTGAGTGAGTGTGAGTGAGTGTGAGTGAGTGAGTGTGAGTGAGTGTGAGTGAGTGTGAGTGAGTGAGTGTGAGTGAGTGTGAGTGAGTGAGTGAGTGTGAGTGAGTGTGAGTGAGTGAGTGTCATTGTGAGTGAGTGTGAGAGAGTGTGAGTGAGTTTGAGTGAGTGAGTGTGAGTGAGTGAGTGAGTGTGAGTGAGTGTGAGTGTGAGAGATTGTGTGAGAGTGTCAAGAGAGTGTGAATGAGTTTGAGTGAGTGAGTGAGTGTGAGTGAGTGAGTGTGAGTGAGTGTGAGTGAGTGTGAGTGAGTGAGTGTGAGTGAGTGTGAGTGAGTGAGTGTGATTGAGTGTGAGTGAGTGTCATTGTGAGTGAGTGTGATTGAGTGCAAGTGAGTGAGTGTCATTGTGAGAGAGTGTGAGTGAGTGTGAGTGAGTTTGAGTGAGTTTGAGTGAGTTTGAGTGAGTGAGAGAGTGCAAGTGAGTGTGAGAGAGTGTGAGTGAGTGAGTGTGAGTGAGTGTGAGTGAGTCAGTGTGAGTGAGTGTGAGTGAGTCAGTGTGAGTGAGAGAGTGTGAGAGAGTGTGAGTGAGTGTGAGTGAGTGAGTGTCATTGTGAGTGAGTGTGAGTGAGTGTGATTGGGTGTCATTGTGAGTGAGTGTGAGTGAGTGTGAGTGAGTGTCATTGTGAGTGAGTGTGAGTGAGTGAGTGTTATTGTGAGTGAGTGTGATTGAGTGTGAGTGAGTGTCATTGTGAGTGAGTGTGAGTGAGTGTCATTGTGAGTGAGTGTGAGTGAGTGTGAGTGAGTGAGTGTCATTGTGAGAGAGTGTGAGAGAGTGTGAGTGAGTGAGTGTGAGTGAGTGTGAGTGAGTGAGTGTCATTGTGAGTGAGTATGAGTGAGTGTTGCAAAACAACCCCCTACCTCCTGGTGGTCCCGGACGGGCAACGCTGTCGTGGACAGTGCTGTGGGGGGAGGGCCAATTCCGATTGGCCTCTGTGACCACCACAATGGCTAAATGGGGGCTCTAGATGGGTGTGAGGGGCTGGTAACCCCTCCACCTTCAATACATTACCACTAAACCACGACTGAAATATCTAACTAATAAACTTTTGCCGGAGACCCCGGGGGGACAGGCGTTCATGACGTCTCCCCTGGCCAAACCCCAATTTTCGGAGCCAGGAGATTGAATCTCTACCCTCGGGGCTCCTCCAGAAACAACGAAAAGCCACTACGGGTGGCCACGTGGAATGTTCGAACGCTCACTGCAGAGGAGAGGCTGCCACTCCTCTGTCGGGAGCTGGACCGGTACCGCCTGGATCTCTGTGGCATTCAGGAGATCCGGTGGACCGGCTCTGGCTCCTGCCACCATGAGGGGTGGACAGTCCTCCACTCGGGGCAGCAGACTGCCAAACAACAGGGTGTGGCTCTTCTTCTGAACAATAGAATGAAGGAGGCGTGGGAGCGTGGCGGTGAGGTGTGGGAAGCTGTAAGCCCCAGGCTACTTTGGACTCGCCTTCTCATCAACCGGAGGCGAGGAGTGGTGGTCGTGGTTACTTATGCCCCCACCGAAGACGAACATCCGTGGAGGGATGCAGGCAAGGCCGATAAGTCAGATGCCTTCTATGACCTTCTGTCACAGGTGCTGGCTAAAGTGGCCCCTCGGGATAGAGTCATCATGTTGGGTGACTTCAATGCCCGAGTTGGTCATGATGCTGGCACCTGGTCTGGAGTGATTGGAGGGCATGGGCCAGATCAGCTCAATAACAACGGTAGGAAGCTGCTAGATTTTTGTGCAGCCCATGGGCTTGTAATTACCAACATTTTGATTTAAAGCTTTCGTGACTGCAGTAATTCATATTCTTAGTTTTTTTCGGTAAAGTCACGTTGAAGAGAAACAACAAAATAATAAAATATATATAAAACAATAAAAAATTCTCACGACGTTTCGACCGTTTGAGTTATGGTCGAAACGTCGTGAGATTTTTTTTATTGTTTTATATATATTTTATTATTTTGTTGTTTCTCTTCAACGTGACTTTACTGAAAAAACTAAGAATATGAATACCAATACGCTGTTCCGGCATCGGCGCATCCACACAACATCATGGATGCATGCCGGATCCAAGCAAGAACATCTGCTGGACTACATAGTGACGGACCAGCGGATGCGAGCCATGTCCTTGACACCAGGGCCTACCGTGGAGCTGATCTGCCCTCTGACCATCGACTAGTCATCTGTAAGATGCGCCTGCCATTCTTCCACAGGCCCACTTTAATCGGCTACAGAATCCCACGTCAGAGAATGAGGAGGCTTACCGCAGCCTTCGCTCGGAGGTTCGGAGAGCCCTGAGGCGCTGCAAGGATGGGTGGTGGTCGCGGGTTGCTGAGGAGATGGAGTCTGCCTCAGTGGCCCGCGATCACAAATCCCTATTTAACTCCATCAAAAAAGTAACCTGCAGCGCCACATCTGTTACCATCATTAGGGGAAAAACGGTGATCCAATCTCCGACCCCCAGGAACAGGTTTGCAGATTTGCTGGGCATTTCTGTGAGGTCCTGGGGGAGGGGAAATTCCTCAGCCAGGAAAACATCGTGGCACAAAGTGGGGATGACCCTGCTGAGGCTGCGGTGCCTCAAATATTGGAAGAAGTCACCCCCTGTGAGTGGCTGGCTGAGGTGCCATCTGTTGAGGAAGTGCTGAAGGCGATCCGGAGTCTGAGACCAGGAAACGCACCGGGCAGAGATGATCTCCCAAGCGAAATGCTGAGGGAGGGTGGCGTTTGTGCACAGACTGTCCTACATGACATCATAACAACAGTTTGGACCACTGGACGGGTTCCACAGGACTGGAAGGATGCCCTGGTGGTCCCCCTTTTTAAGAAGGGGGACCGCACAGACTGTAACAACTACAGGGGCATCTCACTCCTCAGTGTGCCGGGAAAGGTCCTGGCAAGGATTATTCAACATCACCTTGCTAGGCATGCTGAGGAGAGGCTTGCGGAGCCCCAATGCGGTTTCAGGAAAGGGCGGTCCTGCACAGATGCCATATTTTCTGTCCGTCTGCTACAGCAGAGGTGTAGCGAATTCCAACAAGACCTACATCTCTGCTTTATTGACCTGGTCAAGGCCTATGATACCATCAGTAGGCCTGGGCTCTGGGTTGTTCTTCGTGCTTTTGGAGTCCCTGACCCCCTGCTCACGATCATTAAGGCCCTTCATGATGGTGAGCTGGCTCCGGGAGTTGGAGCCATTCCCTGTACACTTTGGGGTGCGACAGGGATGTTCTCTGTCTCCCACATTATTTAACATCTATTTTGACCACGTAGTTCGTGAAGCCTTCAATAGCTGTACCGGGGGAATCTCCATATGGTACAGATATAATGGGAGGCTGATCGATGCCCGGTGCGGTCAAGGGATGGCTCCCTATTGCTCAACCACATTATGTATGCCGATGATTTGGTAATAGCTGCTCAGTCAGAGGAGGAGTTGGAGACGCTGCTGCTGAGACTGGAGCGTGCCACTAAGAGGTGGGGCCTTACCATCAGCCCCACTAAAACTAAGCACCTGCCTGGGTATTTTGTACCATCGGGCACTCCACCCCCACAACTCCCAATCGGTGATGGGGCAGTTTTGGAGAGAGTGGAGAGTTTCCCATACCTGGGCAGTGTGCTTATGACCGACTCCAGTTTAACAGCAGAGGTCTCACTCCGAATCAGCCGAGCGGCAAGAGTGGTGAGTGGTGAGTGTGGTGAGTGGTGAGTGTGGTGAGTGGTGAGTGTCTGTGTTTCACTCAGGGTGAGCGTGGTAAAAGTGGTGAGTGGTGAGTGTGGTGAGTGGTGAGTGTCTGTGTTTCACTCAGGGTGAGCGTGGTGTGTGTGGTGAGTGGTAAGAGTGGTGAGTGGTGAGTGTGCTGAGTGGAGAGTGGTGAGTGTGGTGAGTGGTGAGTGGTGAGTGTCTATGTTTCACTCAGGGTGAGCGTGGTGAGAGTGGTGAGTGTGCTGAGTGGTGAGTGGTGAGTGTGGTGAGTGTGCTGAGTGGTGAGTGCGGTGAGTGGTGAGTGTCTGTGTTTCACTCAGGGTGAGCGTGGTGTGTGTGGTGAGTGGTGAGTGTGTTGAGTGGTGAGTGTGGTGAGTGGTGAGTGGTGAGTGTCTGTGTTTCACTCAAGGTGAGCGTGGTGAGAGTGGTGAGTGTGGTGAGTGGTGAGTGTGGTGAGTGGTGAGTGTCTGTGTTTCACTCAGGGTGAGCGTGGTGAGAGTGGTGAGTGGTGAGTGTGTTGAGTGGTGAGTGTGTTGAGTGGTGAGTGGTGAGTGTGGTGAGTGGTGAGTGTCTGTGTCTCACTCAGGGTGAGTGGTAAGAGTGGTGAGTGGTGAGTGTGCTGAGTGGTGAGTGTCTGTGTTTCACTCAGGGTGAGTGGTAAGAGTGGTGAGTGGTGAGTGTGGTGAGTGGTGAGTGTCTGTGTCTCACTCAGGGTGAGCGTGGTGAGAGTGGTGAGTGTGGTGAGTGGTGAGTGTGGTGAGTGTGGTGAGTGGTGAGTGTGTTGAGTGGTGAGAGTGGTGAGTGGTGAGTGTGCTGAGTGGTGAGTGTCTGTGTTTCACTCAGGGTGAGCGTGGTGAGAGTGGTGAGTGTGGTGAGTGGTGAGTGTGGTGAGTGTGGTGAGTGGTGAGTGTGGTGAGTGGTGTGTTTGGTGAGTGTGGTGAGTGTGGTGAGTGGTGAGTGTCTGTGTTTCACTCAGGGTGAGCGTGGTGTGTGTGGTGAGTGGTGAGTGTGGTGAGTGGTGAGTGTCTGTGTCTCACTCAGGGTGAGCGTGGTGTGTGTGGTGAGTGGTGAGTGTGGTGAGTGGTGAGTGGTGAGTGTCTGTGTCTCACTCAGGGTGAGCGTGGTTTGTGTGCTGAGTGGTGAGTGGTGAGTGTCTGTGTCTCACTCAGGGTGAGCGTGGTTTGTGTGCTGAGTGGTGAGTGGTGAGTGTCTGTGTCTCACTCAGGGTGAGCGTGGTTTCCCTGGCCCACCTGGTGAGTCGTACGAGGTGGTGAGGCCTCCCGTGGTCATCATGGAACTCAAGGTGAGTGCTGCTCACCACTCACCACTCACCAGCTCATCACTCACCAGCTCACCACTCACCTCTCACCAGCTCACCACACACCTCTCACCACTCATTCAATCATCAACCACTAGCTCACCAATAAACAATCAATCACTCACCAGCTCACCACTCACCAGCTCACCAGCTTACCACTCACCACTCACCACTCACCTCTCACCAGCTCACCTCTCATTCACTCACCAGCTCACCACTCACCACTCACCACTCACCAGCTCACCACTCACCTCTCACCACTCACCACTCACCAGCTCAGCACTCACCTCTCACCACTCACCAGCTCACCACTCACCTCTCACCACTCATCAACCACTAACTCACCAATAACCAATCAATCACTCACCAGCTCACCACTCACCAGCTCACCACTCACCTCTCACCACTCATTCAATCACCAGCTCACCACTCACCACTCACCAGCTCACCACTCACCACTCACCAGCTCACCACTCACCAGCTCACCATTCACCAGCTCACCACTCACCACTCACCAGCTCACCACTCACCAGCTCACCACTCACCACTCATTCACTCACCAGCTCACCTCTCACCACTCACCAACTCACCACTCACCAGCTCACCACTCACCAGCTCACCACTCACCACTCATCCGCTCACCAGCTCACCTCTCACGACTCACCAACTCACCACTCACCACTCATTCACTCACCAACAACTAACTCACCACTAACCAATCAATCACTAACAACTCACCACTCACCTCTCATTCACTCACCAGCTCACCACCCACCACTCACCACTCAACACTCACCACTCGCCACTCACCACTCACCACTCATTCACTCACCAACCACTAACTCACCACTAACCAATCAATCACTAACCACTCACCACTCACCTCTCATTCACTCACCACTCACCAGCTCAACACTCACCAGCTCACCAGTCACCACTCACCAGCTCACCACTCACCACTCATTCACTCACCACTCATTCACTCACCAGCTCACCACTCACCAGCTCACCACTCACCAGCTCACCACTCACCAGCTCACCACTCACCACTCACCAGCTCACCACTCACCACTCACCTCCCACCACTCACCAGCTCACCACTCACCACTCACCTCTCACCACTCACCAGCTCACCACTCACCAGCTCACCACTCACCACTCATTCACTCACCACTCATTCACTCACCAGCTCACCACTCACCAGCTCACCACTCACCAGCTCACCACTCACCAGCTCACCACTCACCACTCACCAGCTCACCACTCACCACTCACCTCCCACCACTCACCAGCTCACCACTCACCACTCACCTCTCACCACTCACCAGCTCACCACTCACCAGCTCACCACTCACCTCTCACCACTCACCACTCATTCACTCACCAGCTCACCACTCACCAGCTCACCACTCACCAGCTCACCACTCACCAGCTCACCACTCACCTCTCACCACTCATTCACTCACCAGCTCACCACTCACCAACTCACCAGCTCACCAGCTGACCAGCTCACCACTCATTCACTCACCAGATCACCAGCTCACCACTCACCAGCTCACCACTCACCAGCTCACCACTCACCACTCACCAGCTCACCACACTCACCAGCTCACCACTCACGAACTCACCACTCACCAGCTCACCAGCTCACCAGCTCACCACTCACCAGCTCACCACTCACCACTCACCAGCTCACCACTCACCACTCACCACTCACCAGCTCACCACACTCACCAGCTCACCACTCACGAACTCACCGCTCACCAGCTCACCAGCTCACCAGCTCACCACTCACCAGCTCACCACTCACCAGCTCACCACTCACCACTCACCAGCTCACCAGCTCACCACTCACCAGGTCACCAGCTCACCAGCTTACCACTCACCAGCTCACCAGCTCACCAGCTCACCACTCACCAGCCCACCAGCTCACCACTCACCAGCTCACCACTCACCACTCACCACTCACCACTCACCAGCTCACCACTCACCACTCACCAGCTCACCAGCTCACCAGCTCACCACTCACCATCTCACCACTCACCACTCATCAGCTCACCAACTCACCACTCACCACTCACCAGCTCACCACTCACCAGCTCACCAGCTCACCACTCACCCCAGCACTTACAGAACAAACTTTGATTGTGAGGGATGCGATGGTGATGGTGGTGATGATGGTGATGGTGGTGGTGATGGTGATGATGGTGGTGATGGTGATGGTGGTGATGATGGTGATGGTGGTGATGATGGTGATGATGGTGATGATGGTTATGTGTGTGATGTGTGTGATGGTGATGATCATGGTGATGATGGTGATGGTGATGATGTGTGTGATGATGGTGATGATGGTGATGGTGGTGATGATGGTGATGATGGTGATGTGTGTGATGTGTGTGATGTGTGTGATGGTGATGATGGTGATGGTGATGATGGTGATGTGTGTGATGTGTGTGATGGTGATGGTGGTGATTATTGTGATGATGGTGATGATGGTGATGGTGATGATGGTGATGTGTGTGATGTGTGTGATGGTGATGGTGGTGATGATTGTGATGATGGTGATGATGGTGATGATGGTGATGATGGTGATGTGTGTGATGGTGATGATGGTGATGATGATGGTGATGATGATGGTGATGATAGTGATGGCGATGGTGATGATGGTGATGATGGTGATGATGATGGTGATGATGGTGATGGTGATGATGTGTGTGATGATGGTAATGATGGTCATGATGGTGATGTGTGTGATGGTGATGGTGATGATGGTGATGATGATGATGGTGATGATGGTGATGGTGATGATGATGGTTATGATGGTGATGGGGATGATGGTGATGGTGATGATGATGGTGATGATGGTGATGATGATGATGGTGATGTGTGTGATGGTGGTGATGATGGTGATGATGGTGATGTGTGTGATGTGTGTGATGGTGATGGTGGTGATGTGTGTGATGATGATAATGATGATGGTGATGATGGTGATGATATTGATGGTGATGATGATGCTGGTGCTGGTGATGATGATGGTAATGATGGTGATGGTGATGATGATGGTGATGATGGTGATGATGATCGTGATGATGGTGATGTGTGTGATGTGTGTGATGGTGATGATGGTGATGATGGTGATGTCTGTGATGTGTTTAATGGTGATGGTGGTGATGATGGTGATGATGGTGATGATGTTGATGTGTGTGATGGTGATGGTTGTGATGGTGATGATGGTGATGTGTGTGATGTGTGTGATGGTGATGGTGATGATGATGCTGATGATGGTGATGATGGTGATGTGTGTGATGTTGATATGTGTGATGGTGATCATGATGATGTGTGTGATGGTGATGATGGTGGTGATGATGATGGTGATGATGATGATGGTGATGATGGTGATGTGTGTGATGGTGATGATGATGATGATGCTGATGTGTGTGATGTTGATATGTGTGATGGTGATGATGATGATGTGTGTGATGGTGATGATGGTGGTGATGATGATGATGGTGGTGATGGTGATGTGTGTGATGGTGATGATGGTGATGATGATGATGGTGATGATGGTGATGATGATGGTGATGATGGTGATGTGTGTGATGTTGATATGTATGATGGTGATGATGATGATGATTTGTGTGACGATGATGATGATGGTGGTGATGGTGATGATGGTGATGATGGTGATGATGGTGATGTGGGTGATGGTGATGATAGTGATGATGATGGTGATGATGGTGATGGTGATGTGTGTGATGTGTTACAGGGGGAGAAAGGGGAGCCGGCAATTCCAGGATCAAGAGGACCTCCTGGATTTCCTGTAAGTACCTCACCACTCATCCCACTCATCACTCCCCCACTCACCACTCATCACTCACCACTCTCCCACTCACCACTCATCACTCACCATTCATCACTCATCCCACTCCACCACTCATCACTCCACCACTCATCACTCACCACTCCACCACTCATCACTCCACCACTCACCACTCACCACTCCACCACTCACCACTCACTACTTCCCCACTCACCACTCACCACTTTACCACTCACCACTCACCACTCCACCACTCCACCACTCCACCACTCACCACTCCACCACTCCACCACTCCACCACTCCACCACTCACCACTCCACCACTCCACCACTCACCACTCCACCACTCACCACTCCATCACTCACCACTCCACCACTCATCACTCCACCACTCATCACTCCACCACTCACCACTCATCACTCCACCACTCACCACTTTACCACTCACCACTCACCACTCCACCACTCCACCACTCACCACTCCACCACTCCACCACTCACCACTCACCACTCCACCACTCACTACTCACCACTTTACCACTCACCACTCACCACTCCACCACTCATCACTCCACCACTCCACCACTCACCACTCATCACTTACCACTCCACCACTCACCACTCATCACTCACCACTCCACCACTCCACCACTCCACCACTCATCACTCACCACTCCACCACTCCACCACTCACCACTCATCACTCACCACTCCACCACTCCACCACTCATCACTTACCACTCCATCGCTCATCACTCCACCACTCACCAGTCATCACTCACCACTCCACCACTCCACCACTCACCACTCCACCACTCCACCACTCACCACTCCACCACTCACCACTCATCACTCATCACTCACCACTCATCACTCATCACTCCACCACTCACCACTCATCACTCACCACTCCACCACTCACCACTCCACCACTCCACCACTCCACCACTCATCACTCACCACTCCACCACTCCACCACTCACCACTCATCACTCACCACTCATCACTCACCACTCATCACTCACCACTCCACCACTCACCACTCCACCACTCCACCACTCACCACTCATCACTCCACCACTCATCACTCACTACTCACCACTCACCACTCATCACTCACCACTCACCACTCCACCACTCACCACTCCAGCACTCATCACTCATCACTCACCACTCATCACTCACCACTCATCACTCACCACTCCACCACTCATCACTCCACCACTCACCACTCCACCACTAACCACTCATCACTCATCACTCACCACTCATCACTCGCCACTCCACCACTCATCACTCACCACTCATCACTCACCACTCATCACTCAACACTCCACCACTCACCACTCCACCACTCACCACTCATCAGTTCATCACTCATCACTCACCACTCATCACTCACCACTCATCACTCACCACTCCATCACTCACCACTCCACCACTCACCACTCATCAGTTCATCACTCATCACTCAACCACTCACCACTTCACCACTCACCACTCCACCACTCACCAATCATCACTGGGGGATCTTCACCTGGGGGATCTTTACCTGTGGGATCTTTACCTGGGGATCTTTACCTGGGGGATCTTCACCTGGGGGATCTTTACCTGGGGGATCTTTACCTGTGGGATCTTTACCTTGGGGATCTTTACCTGTGGGATCTTTACCTGGGGGATCTTCACCTGGGGGATCTTTACCTGGGGGATCTTTACCTGTGGGATCTTTACCTTGGGGATCTTTACCTGTGGGATCTTTACCTGGGGGATCTTCACCTGGGGGATCTTTACCTGGGGATCTTTACCTGGGGATCTTTACCTGGGGGATCTTTACCTGGGGGATCTTTACCTGGGGGATCTTTACCTGGGGGATCTTTACCTGTGGGATCTTTACCTGGGGGATCTTTACCTGGGGGATCTTTACCTGGGGGATCTTCACCTGGGGGATCTTTACCTGGGGATCTTTACCTGGGGATGTTCACCTGGGGGATCTTTACCTGGGGGATCTTTACCTGGGGATCTTTACCTGGGGGATCTTTACCTGGGGATGTTCACCTGGGGGATCTTTACCTGGGGATCTTTACCTGTGGGATCTTTACCTGGGGGATCTTTACCTGTGGGATCTTTACCTGGGGATCTTCACCTGGGGGATCTTTACCTGGGGATGTTCACCTGGGGGATCTTTACCTGGGGATCTTTACCTGTGGGATCTTTACCTGGGGATCTTCACCTGGGGGATCTTTACCTGGGGGATCTTTACCTGTGGGATCTTTACCTGGGGGATCTTTACCTGGGGATGTTCACCTGGGGGATCTTTACCTGGGGATCTTTACCTGTGGGATCTTTACCTGGGGGATCTTTACCTGTGGGATCTTTACCTGGGGATCTTCACCTGGGGGATCTTTACCTGGGGATGTTCACCTGGGGGATCTTTACCTGGGGATCTTTACCTGTGGGATCTTTACCTGGGGGATCTTCACCTGGGGGATCTTTACCTGGGGATCTTTACCTGGGGGATCTTTACCTGGGGATCTTTACCTGGGGGATCTTTACCTAGGGGATCTTTACCTGGGGGATCTTTACCTGGGGGATCTTTACCTGTGGGATCTTTATCTGGGGGATCTTTACCTGGGGGATCTTTACCTGGGGGATCTTCACCTGGGGGATCTTTACCTGGGGATCTTTACCTGGGGATCTTTACCTGGGGGATCTTTACCTGGGGGATCTTTACCTGGGGATGTTCACCTGGGGGATCTTTACCTGGGGGATCTTTACCTGGGGGATCTTTACCTGGGGGATCTTTACCTGTGGGATCTTTACCTGGGGGATCTTCACCTGGGGGATCTTTACCTGGGGGATCTTCACCTGGGGATGTTCACCTGGGGGATCTTTACCTGGGGGATGTTCACCTGGGGATCTTTACCTGGGGATCTTCACCTGGGGATCTTTACCTGGGGGATCTTTACCTGGGGATCTTTACCTGGGGATCTTCACCTGGGGGATCTTCACCTGGGGGATCTTTACCTGGGGATCTTTACCTGGGGGATCTTCACCTGGGGGATCTTTACCTGGGGATCTTTACCTGGGGGATGTTCACCTGGGGATCTTTACCTGGGGGATCTTTACCTGGGGGATCTTCACCTGGGGGATCTTCACCTGGGGATCTTCACCTGGGGGATCTTTACCTGGGGGATCTTTACCTGGGGATCTTTACCTGGGGGATCTTTACCTGGGGATCTTTACCTGGGGGATCTTTACCTGGGGATCTTTACCTGGGGGATCTTCACCTGGGGGATCTTCACCTGGGGATCTTTACCTGGGGATCTTCACCTGGGGGATCTTTACCTGGGGGATCTTTACCTGGGGGATGTTCACCTGGGGGATCTTCACCTGGGGGATCTTCACCTGGGGATCTTTACCTGGGGGATCTTTACCTGGGGGATCTTTACCTGGGGGATCTTCACCTGGGGATCTTTACCTGGGGGATCTTTACCTGTGGGATCTTTACCTGGGGGATCTTTACCTGGGGATCTTTACCTGGGGGATCTTTACCTGGGGGATCTTCACCTGGGGATCTTTACCTGGGGGATCTTTACCTGGGGGATCTTTACCTGGGGGATCTTTACCTGGGGATCTTCACCTGGGGGATCTTTACCTGGGGGATCTTCACCTGGGGATCTTTACCTGGGGGATCTTCACCTGGGGGATCTTTACCTGGGGGATCTTTACCTGGGGATCTTTACCTGGGGGATCTTTACCTGGGGGATCTTTACCTGGGGATGTTCACCTGGGGGATCTTTACCTGGGGGATCTTTACCTGGGGGATCTTTACCTGGGGGATCTTTACCTGTGGGATCTTTACCTGGGGGATCTTCACCTGGGGGATCTTTACCTGGGGGATCTTCACCTGGGGGATGTTCACCTGGGGATCTTTACCTGGGGGATCTTCACCTGGGGATCTTCACCTGGGGATCTTTACCTGGGGGATCTTTACCTGGGGATCTTTACCTGGGGATCTTCACCTGGGGGATCTTCACCTGGGGGATCTTTACCTGGGGATCTTTACCTGGGGGATGTTCACCTGGGGGATCTTCACCTGGGGGATCTTCACCTGGGGGATCTTTACCTGGGGGATGTTCACCTGGGGGATCTTCACCTGGGGGATCTTCACCTGGGGATCTTTACCTGGGGGATCTTTACCTGGGGGATCTTTACCTGGGGGATCTTCACCTGGGGATCTTTACCTGGGGGATCTTTACCTGTGGGATCTTTACCTGGGGGATCTTTACCTGGGGATCTTTACCTGGGGGATCTTCACCTGGGGATCTTTACCTGGGGGATCTTTACCTGGGGGATCTTTACCTGGGGGATCTTCACCTGGGGGATCTTTACCTGGGGGATCTTCACCTGGGGATCTTTACCTGGGGGATCTTTACCTGGGGGATCTTTACCTGGGGGATCTTCACCTGGGGATCTTTACCTGGGGGATCTTTACCTGGGGGATCTTTACCTGGGGGATATTTACCTGGGGGATGTTCACCTGGGGGATCTTCACCTGGGGGATCTTTACCTGGGGGATCTTTACCTGGGGGATCTTTACCTGGGGGATGTTCACCTGGGGGATCTTCACCTGGGGGATCTTTACCTGGGGGATCTTCACCTGGGGGAACTTTACCTGGGGGAACTTCACCTGGGGGATCTTTACCTGGGGGATCTTTACCTGTGGATCTTCACCTGGGGGATCTTTACCTGTGGGATCTTTACCTGGGGGATCTTCCCCTGGGGGATCTTTACCTGGGGGATCTTCACCTGGGGGATCTTCACCTGGGGGATCTTTACCTGGGGGATCTTTACCTGGGGGATCTTCACCTGGGGGAACTTTACCTGGGGATCTTTACCTGGGGGATCTTTACCTGGGGGATCTTTACCTGGGGGATCTTTACCTGGGGATCTTCACCTGGGGGATCTTTACCTGGGGATCTTCACCTGGGGGATCTTTACCTGGGGATCTTCACCTGGGGATCTTCACCTGGGGGATCTTTACCTGGGGGATCTTTACCTGGGGGATCTTCACCTGGGGGATCTTCACCTGGGGATCTTTACCTGGGGGATCTTCACCTGGGGGATCTTTACCTGGGGGATCTTTACCTGGGGGATCTTTACCTGGGGGATCTTTACCTGGGGGATCTTTACCTGGGGATCTTCACCTGGGGGATCTTTACCTGGGGGATCTTTACCTGGGGGATCTTCACCTGGGGGATCTTCACCTGGGGATCTTTACCTGGGGGATCTTTACCTGGGGGATCTTTACCTGGGGGATCTTTACCTGGGGGATCTTTACCTGGGGGATCTTTACCTGGGGGATCTTTACCTGGGGGATCTTTACCTGGGGGATCTTTACCTGGGGGATCTTCACCTGGGGGATCTTTACCTGGGGATCTTTACCTGGGGATCTTCACCTGGGGGATCTTTACCTGGGGATCTTTACCTGGGGGATCTTTACCTGGGGATCTTCACCTGGGGGATCTTTACCTGGGGGATCTTTACCTGGGGGATCTTTACCTGGGGATCTTCACCTGGGGGATCTTTACCTGGGGGATCTTCACCTGGGGGATCTTTACCTGGGGGATCTTTACCTGGGGATCTTTACCTGGGGGATCTTTACCTGGGGGAACTTCACCTGGGGGATCTTCACCTGGGGGATCTTTACCTGGGGATCTTTACCTGGGGATCTTCACCTGGGGGATCTTTACCTGGGGATCTTTACCTGGGGGATCTTTACCTGGGGGATCTTTACCTGGGGATCTTTACCTGGGGGATCTTTACCTGGGGGATCTTCACCTGGGGGATCTTCACCTGGGGATCTTTACCTGGGGGATCTTTACCTGGGGGATCTTTACCTGGGGATCTTTACCTGGGGGATCTTTACCTGGGGGATCTTTACCTGGGGGATCTTTACCTGGGGGATCTTTACCTGGGGGATCTTTACCTGGGGATCTTTACCTGGGGATCTTTACCTGGGGGATCTTTACCTGGGGATCTTTACCTGGGGATCTTCACCTGGGGATCTTTACCTGGGGGATCTTTACCTGGGGGATCTTTACCTGGGGATCTTTACCTGGGGGATCTTTACCTGGGGGATCTTTACCTGGGGGATCTTTACCTGGGGGATGTTCACCTGGGGGATCTTCACCTGGGGATCTTTACCTGGGGGATCTTTACCTGGGGAACTTTACCTGGGGGATCTTTACCTGGGGGATCTTTACCTGGGGGATCTTTACCTGGGGGATCTTTACCTGGGGGATCTTCACCTGGGGAACTTTACCTGGGGGATCTTCACCTGGGGAACTTTACCTGGGGGATCTTTACCTGGGGGATCTTTACCTGGGGGATCTTTACCTGGGGGATCTTCACCTGGGGATCTTTACCTGGGGGATCTTTACCTGGGGAACTTTACCTGGGGGATCTTTACCTGGGGGATCTTTACCTGGGGGATCTTCACCTGGGGGATCTTTACCTGGGGAACTTTACCTGGGGAACTTTACCTGGGGGAACTTCACCTGGGGGATCTTTACCTGGGGGATCTTTACCTGGGGGATCTTTACCTGGGGGATCTTCACCTGGGGAACTTTACCTGGGGGATCTTCACCTGGGGATCTTTACCTGGGGGAACTTTACCTGGGGGATCTTCACCTGGGGGATCTTCACCTGGGGGATCTTTACCTGGGGATCTTCACCTGGGGGATCTTTACCTGGGGATCTTTACCTGGGGGATCTTTACCTGGGGATCTTTACCTGGGGATCTTTACCTGGGGATCTTTACCTGGGGGATCTTTACCTGGGGGATCTTTACCTGGGGGATCTTCACCTGGGGGATCTTTACCTGGGGGATCTTCACCTGTGGGATCTTTACCTGGGGGATCTTCACCTGGGGGATCTTTACCTGGGGGATCTTCACCTGTGGGATCTTTACCTGGGGGATCTTTACCTGGGGGATCTTCACCTGGGGGATCTTCACCTGGGGGATCTTTACCTGGGGATCTTTACCTGGGGGATCTTTACCTGGGGGAACTTTACCTGGGGGATCTTTACCTGGGGGATCTTTACCTGGGGGATTTTTACCTGGGGGATCTTCACCTGGGGGAACTTTACCTGGGGGATCTTTACCTGGGGGATCTTTACCTGGGGGATCTTCACCTGGGGGAACTTTACCTGGGGGATCTTTACCTGGGGGATCTTTACCTGGGGGATCTTTACCTGGGGGAACTTCACCTGGGGGATCTTCACCTGGGGGATCTTTACCTGGGGGATCTTTACCTGGGGATCTTTACCTTGGGGATCTTTACCTGGGGGATCTTTACCTGGGGGATCTTTACCTTGGGGATCTTTACCTGGGGGAACTTTACCTGGGGGAACTTCACCTGGGGGATGTTTACCTGGGGGATCTTTACCTGGGGGAACTTCACCTGGGGGATCTTTACCTGGGGGAACTTTACCTGGGGGAACTTCACCTGGGGGATCTTCACCTGGGGGAACTTTACCTGGGGGATCTTTACCTGGGGGATCTTTACCTGGGGGATCTTTACCTGGGGGATCTTTACCTGGGGGATCTTTACCTGGGGATCTTTACCTGGGGATGTTCACCTGGGGGATCTTCACCTGGGGGATCTTCACCTGGGGATCTTCACCTGGGGGATCTTTACCTGGGGGATCTTTACCTGGGGATCTTTACCTGGGGATGTTCACCTGGGGGATCTTCACCTGGGGGATCTTTACCTGGGGATCTTTACCTGGGGGATCTTTACCTGGGGGATCTTTACCTGGGGGATCTTTACCTGGGGGATCTTCACTTGTGGGATCTTTACCTGGGGGATGTTCACCTGGGGGATGTTCACCTGGGGATCTTTACCTGGGGGATCTTCACCTGGGGGATCTTTACCTGAGGGATCTTTACCTGGGGGATGTTCACCTGGGGGATGTTCACCTGGGGGATCTTTACCTGGGGGATCTTTACCTGGGGGATGTTCACCTGGGGGATGTTCACCTGGGGGATCTTCACCTGGGGGATCTTTACCTGGGGGATCTTTACCTGGGGGATGTTCACCTGGGGGATGTTCACCTGGGGATCTTTACCTGGGGGATCTTCACCTGGGGGATCTTCACCTGGGGGATCTTCACCTGGGGATCTTTACCTGGGGGATCTTCACCTGGGGGATCTTTACCTGGGGGATGTTCACCTGGGGGATCTTCACCTGGGGGATCTTTACCTGGGGGATCTTTACCTGGGGGATCTTTACCTGGGGATCTTCACCTGGGGGAACTTCACCTGGGGGATCTTTACCTGGGGGATCTTTACCTGTGGGATCTTCACCTGGGGGATCTTTACCTGGGGGATCTTTACCTGGGGGATCTTTACCTGGGGGATCTTTACCTGGGGATCTTTACCTTGGGGATCTTTACCTGGGGGATCTTTACCTGGGGATCTTCACCTGGGGGAACTTCACCTGGGGGATCTTTACCTGGGGATCTTCACTTGTGGGATCTTTACCTGGGGGATGTTCACCTGGGGGATGTTCACCTGGGGGATCTTTACCTGGGGGATCTTTACCTGGGGGATCTTTACCTGTGGGATCTTTACCTGGGGGATCTTTACCTGTGGGATCTTTACCTGGGGGATCTTTACCTGGGGATCTTTACCTGGGGATCTTCACCTGGGGATCTTCACCTGGGGGATCTTTACCTGGGGGATCTTTACCTGGGGATCTTTACCTGGGGATCTTCACCTGGGGATCTTTACCTGAGGGATCTTTACCTGTGGGATGTTCACCTGGGGGATCTTTACCTGGGGGATCTTCACCTGGGGGATCTTTACCTGTGGGATCTTTACCTGGGGGATCTTTACCTGGGGGATGTTCACCTGGGGGATCTTCACCTGGGGGATCTTTACCTGGGGGATCTTCACCTGGGGATCTTTACCTGGGGGATCTTTACCTGGGGATCTTCACCTGGGGGATCTTTACCTGGGGGATCTTCACCTGGGGGATCTTCACCTGGGGGATCTTCACCTGGGGGATCTTCACCTGGGGGATCTTTACCTGGGGGATCTTTACCTGGGGATCTTCACTTGTGGGATCTTTACCTGGGGGATGTTCACCTGGGGGATGTTCACCTGGGGATCTTTACCTGTGGGATCTTTACCTGGGGGATCTTTACCTGGGGGATGTTCACCTGGGGGATCTTCACCTGGGGATCTTTACCTGGGGGATCTTCACCTGGGGGATCTTTACCTGGGGGATCTTTACCTGGGGGATCTTCACCTGGGGGATCTTTACCTGGGGGATCTTCACCTGGGGGATCTTTACCTGGGGGATCTTTACCTGTGGGATCTTTACCTGGGGGATCTTTACCTGGGGGATCTTTACCTGTGGGATCTTCACCTGGGGGATCTTTACCTGTGGGATCTTTACCTGGGGGATCTTTACCTGGGGGATCTTTACCTGGGGGATCTTTACCTGGGGGATCTTTACCTGGGGATCTTTACCTGGGGGATCTTTACCTGGGGGATCTTTACCTGTGGGATCTTCACCTGGGGGATCTTTACCTGTGGGATCTTTACCTGGGGGATCTTTACCTGTGGGATCTTCACCTGGGGGATCTTTACCTGGGGATCTTTACCTTGGGGATCTTTACCTGGGGGATCTTTACCTGGGGATCTTCACCTGGGGGAACTTCACCTGGGGGATCTTTACCTGGGGATCTTCATTTGTGGGATCTTTACCTGGGGGATGTTCACCTGGGGGATGTTCACCTGGGGGATCTTTACCTGGGGGATCTTTACCTGGGGGATCTTTACCTGTGGGATCTTTACCTGGGGGATCTTTACCTGTGGGATCTTTACCTGGGGGATCTTCACCTGGGGATCTTCACCTGGGGATCTTTACCTGGGGGATCTTTACCTGGGGGATCTTTACCTGGGGGATCTTTACCTGGGGGATGTTCACCTGGGGGATCTTCACCTGGGGGATCTTTACCTGGGGGATCTTTACCTGGGGGATCTTCACCTGGGGGAACTTTACCTGGGGGAACTTCACCTGGGGGATCTTTACCTGGGGGATCTTTACCTGGGGATCTTCACCTGGGGGATCTTTACCTGGGGGATCTTTACCTGGGGGATCTTTACCTGGGGGATCTTTACCTGGGGGATCTTTACCTGGGGGATCTTTACCTGGGGGATCTTTACCTGGGGGATCTTTACCTGGGGATCTTCACCTGGGGGATCTTCACCTGGGGGATCTTTACCTGGGGGATCTTCACCTGGGGGATCTTTACCTGGGGGATCTTCACCTGGGGATCTTTACCTGGGGGATCTTCACCTGGGGGATCTTTACCTGGGGGATCTTCACCTGGGGATCTTCACCTGGGGATCTTTACCTGGGGGATCTTTACCTGGGGATCTTCACCTGGGGGATCTTTACCTGGGGATCTTTACCTGGGGGATCTTTACCTGGGGGATCTTTACCTGGGGATCTTCACCTGGGGGATCTTTACCTGGGGATCTTCACCTGGGGATCTTCACCTGGGGGATCTTTACCTGGGGGATCTTTACCTGGGGGATCTTCACCTGGGGGATCTTCACCTGGGGATCTTTACCTGGGGATCTTCACCTGGGGGATCTTTACCTGGGGATCTTCACCTGGGGGATCTTTACCTGGGGGATCTTTACCTGGGGGATCTTTACCTGGGGGATCTTTACCTGGGGGATCTTTACCTGGGGGATCTTTACCTGGGGGATCTTTACCTGGGGGATCTTTACCTGGGGATCTTCACCTGGGGGATCTTCACCTGGGGATCTTTACCTGGGGGATCTTTACCTGGGGGATCTTCACCTGGGGGATCTTTACCTGGGGGATCTTCACCTGGGGATCTTTACCTGGGGGATCTTCACCTGGGGATCTTTACCTGGGGGATCTTCACCTGGGGATCTTCACCTGGGGATCTTTACCTGGGGGATCTTTACCTGGGGATCTTCACCTGGGGGATCTTTACCTGGGGATCTTTACCTGGGGGATCTTTACCTGGGGGATCTTTACCTGGGGATCTTCACCTGGGGGATCTTTACCTGGGGATCTTCACCTGGGGATCTTCACCTGGGGGATCTTTACCTGGGGGATCTTTACCTGGGGGATCTTCACCTGGGGATCTTTACCTGGGGATCTTCACCTGGGGGATCTTTACCTGGGGATCTTCACCTGGGGGATCTTTACCTGGGGGATCTTTACCTGGGGGATCTTTACCTGGGGGATCTTTACCTGGGGGATCTTCACCTGGGGGATCTTTACCTGGGGATCTTTACCTGGGGGATCTTTACCTGGGGGATCTTTACCTGGGGGATCTTTACCTGGGGGATCTTTACCTGGGGATCTTCACCTGGGGGATCTTTACCTGGGGGATCTTCACCTGGGGGATCTTCACCTGGGGGATCTTCACCTGGGGGATCTTTACCTGGGGGATCTTCACCTGGGGGATCTTTACCTGGGGATCTTTACCTGGGGATCTTTACCTGGGGGATCTTTACCGGGGGGATCTTTACCTGGGGATCTTTACCTGGGGGATCTTTACCTGGGGGATCTTTACTTGGGGGATCTTTACCTGGGGATCTTTACCTGGGGGATCTTTACCTGGGGGATCTTTACCTGGGGGATCTTTACCTGGGGGATCTTTACCTGGGGATCTTCACCTGGGGGATCTTTACCTGGGGGATCTTCACCTGGGGGATCTTTACCTGGGGGATCTTCACCTGGGGGATCTTTACCTGGGGGAACTTTACCTGGGGGATCTTCACCTGGGGGATCTTCACCTGGGGGATCTTTACCTGGGGGATCTTCACCTGGGGGATCTTTACCTGGGGGATCTTTACCTGGGGGATCTTTACCTGGGGGATCTTCACCTGGGGGATCTTCACCTGGGGATCTTTACCTGGGGGATCTTTACCTGGGGGATCTTTACCTGGGGGATCTTTACCTGGGGGATCTTCACCTGGGGGATCTTTACCTGGGGATCTTTACCTGGGGGATCTTTACCTGGGGGATCTTTACCTGGGGATCTTTACCTGGGGGATCTTTACCTGGGGGATCTTTACCTGGGGGATCTTCACCTGGGGGATCTTTACCTGGGGATCTTTACCTGGGGATCTTTACCTGGGGGATCTTTACCTGGGGATCTTTACCTGGGGGATCTTTACCTGGGGATCTTCACCTGGGGGATCTTTACCTGGGGGATCTTTACCTGGGGGATCTTTACCTGGGGGATCTTTACCTGGGGATCTTCACCTGGGGGATCTTTACCTGGGGGATCTTTACCTGGGGGATCTTCACCTGGGGGATCTTTACCTGGGGGATCTTTACCTGGGGGATCTTCACCTGGGGGATCTTCACCTGGGGGATCTTTACCTGGGGGATCTTCACCTGGGGGATCTTTACCTGGGGGAACTTTACCTGGGGGATCTTTACCTGGGGATGTTCACCTGGGGGATGTTCACCTGGGGGAACTTCACCTGGGGGATCTTTACCTGGGGGATCTTTACCTGGGGGATCTTTACCTGGGGGAACTTTACCTGGGGGATCTTCACCTGGGGGATCTTTACCTGGGGGATCTTTACCTGGGGGATCTTCACCTGGGGGATCTTTACCTGGGGGATCTTTACCTGGGGGATCTTCACCTGGGGGATCTTCACCTGGGGGATCTTTACCTGGGGGATCTTCACCTGGGGGATCTTTACCTGGGGGAACTTTACCTGGGGGATCTTTACCTGGGGATGTTCACCTGGGGGATGTTCACCTGGGGGAACTTCACCTGGGGGATCTTTACCTGGGGGATCTTTACCTGGGGGATCTTTACCTGGGGGAACTTTACCTGGGGATCTTTACCTGGGGGATCTTTACCTGGGGATCTTCACCTGGGGGAACTTTACCTGGGGGATCTTTACCTGGGGGATCTTCACCTGGGGATCTTTACCTGGGGGATCTTCACCTGGGGGATCTTCACCTGGGGATCTTTACCTGGGGATCTTCACCTGGGGGATCTTTACCTGGGGATCTTTACCTGGGGGATCTTTACCTGGGGGATCTTTACCTGGGGGATCTTCACCTGGGGATCTTTACCTGGGGGATCTTTACCTGGGGGATCTTTACCTGGGGGATCTTTACCTGGGGGAACTTTACCTGGGGGATCTTCACCTGGGGGATCTTTACCTGGGGGATCTTTACCTGGGGGATCTTTACCTGGGGATCTTTACCTGGGGGATCTTTACCTGGGGATCTTCACCTGGGGGATCTTTACCTGGGGGATCTTTACCTGGGGGATCTTTACCTGGGGGATCTTCACATGGGGATCTTTACCTGGGGGATCTTTACCTGGGGGAACTTCACCTGGGGGATCTTTACCTGGGGGATCTTTACCTGTGGGATCTTTACCTGGGGGATCTTTACCTGGGGGATCTTTACCTGGGGGATCTTTACCTGGGGGATCTTTACCTGGGGGATCTTCACCTGGTTGATCTTTACCTGGGGGATGTTCACCTGGGGGATCTTTACCTGGGGATCTTTACCTGGGGGATCTTTACCTGGGGATCTTTACCTGGGGGATCTTTACCTGGGGATCTTTACCTGGGGGATCTTTACCTGGGGGATCTTTACCTGGGGATCTTTACCTGGGGGATCTTTACCTGGGGGATCTTCACCTGGGGGATCTTTACCTGGGGGATCTTTACCTGGGGATCTTTACCTGGGGGATCTTTACCTGGGGGATCTTTACCTGGGGGATCTTTACCTGGGGATCTTTACCTGGGGGATCTTTACCTGGGGGATCTTCACCTGGGGGATCTTTACCTGGGGGATCTTTACCTGGGGGATCTTTACCTGGGGGATCTTTACCTGGGGGATCTTTACCTGGGGGATCTTCACCTGGGGGATCTTCACCTGGGGGATCTTTACCTGGGGGATCTTTACCTGGGGGAACTTTACCTGGGGGATCTTTACCTGGGGGATCTTTACCTGGGGAACTTTACCTGGGGGATCTTTACCTGGGGGATCTTCACCTGGGGATCTTTACCTGGGGGATCTTTACCTGGGGGATCTTCACCTGGGGGATCTTTACCTGGGGGATCTTTACCTGGGGGATCTTTACCTGGGGGATGTTCACCTGGGGGATCTTTACCTGGGGATCTTTACCTGGGGGATCTTTACCTGGGGATCTTTACCTGGGGGATCTTTACCTGGGGATCTTTACCTGGGGGATCTTTACCTGGGGGAACTTCACCTGGGGGATCTTCACCTGGGGGATCTTTACCTGGGGGATCTTTACCTGGGGGATCTTTACCTGGGGGATCTTCACCTGGGGATCTTTACCTGGGGGATCTTTACCTGGGGGATCTTTACCTGGGGGATCTTTACCTGGGGGAACTTTACCTGGGGGATCTTTACCTGGGGGATCTTTACCTGGGGAACTTTACCTGGGGGATCTTTACCTGGGGGATCTTCACCTGGGGGATCTTTACCTGGGGGATCTTTACCTGGGGGATCTTCACCTGGGGGATCTTCACCTGGGGGATCTTTACCTGGGGGATCTTCACCTGGGGGATCTTTACCTGGGGGAACTTTACCTGGGGGATCTTTACCTGGGGATGTTCACCTGGGGGATGTTCACCTGGGGGAACTTCACCTGGGGGATCTTTACCTGGGGGATCTTTACCTGGGGGATCTTTACCTGGGGGAACTTTACCTGGGGGATCTTCACCTGGGGGATCTTTACCTGGGGGATCTTTACCTGGGGGATCTTCACCTGGGGGATCTTTACCTGGGGGATCTTTACCTGGGGGATCTTCACCTGGGGGATCTTCACCTGGGGGATCTTTACCTGGGGGATCTTCACCTGGGGGATCTTTACCTGGGGGAACTTTACCTGGGGGATCTTTACCTGGGGATGTTCACCTGGGGGATGTTCACCTGGGGGAACTTCACCTGGGGGATCTTTACCTGGGGGATCTTTACCTGGGGGATCTTTACCTGGGGGAACTTTACCTGGGGATCTTTACCTGGGGGATCTTTACCTGGGGATCTTCACCTGGGGGAACTTTACCTGGGGGATCTTTACCTGGGGGATCTTCACCTGGGGATCTTTACCTGGGGGATCTTCACCTGGGGGATCTTCACCTGGGGATCTTTACCTGGGGATCTTCACCTGGGGGATCTTTACCTGGGGATCTTTACCTGGGGGATCTTTACCTGGGGGATCTTTACCTGGGGGATCTTCACCTGGGGATCTTTACCTGGGGGATCTTTACCTGGGGGATCTTTACCTGGGGGATCTTTACCTGGGGGAACTTTACCTGGGGGATCTTCACCTGGGGGATCTTTACCTGGGGGATCTTTACCTGGGGGATCTTTACCTGGGGATCTTTACCTGGGGGATCTTTACCTGGGGATCTTCACCTGGGGGATCTTTACCTGGGGGATCTTTACCTGGGGGATCTTTACCTGGGGGATCTTCACATGGGGATCTTTACCTGGGGGATCTTTACCTGGGGGAACTTCACCTGGGGGATCTTTACCTGGGGGATCTTTACCTGTGGGATCTTTACCTGGGGGATCTTTACCTGGGGGATCTTTACCTGGGGGATCTTTACCTGGGGGATCTTTACCTGGGGGATCTTCACCTGGTTGATCTTTACCTGGGGGATGTTCACCTGGGGGATCTTTACCTGGGGATCTTTACCTGGGGGATCTTTACCTGGGGATCTTTACCTGGGGGATCTTTACCTGGGGATCTTTACCTGGGGGATCTTTACCTGGGGGATCTTTACCTGGGGATCTTTACCTGGGGGATCTTTACCTGGGGGATCTTCACCTGGGGGATCTTTACCTGGGGGATCTTTACCTGGGGATCTTTACCTGGGGGATCTTTACCTGGGGGATCTTTACCTGGGGGATCTTTACCTGGGGATCTTTACCTGGGGGATCTTTACCTGGGGGATCTTCACCTGGGGGATCTTTACCTGGGGGATCTTTACCTGGGGGATCTTTACCTGGGGGATCTTTACCTGGGGGATCTTTACCTGGGGGATCTTCACCTGGGGGATCTTCACCTGGGGGATCTTTACCTGGGGGATCTTTACCTGGGGGAACTTTACCTGGGGGATCTTTACCTGGGGGATCTTTACCTGGGGAACTTTACCTGGGGGATCTTTACCTGGGGGATCTTCACCTGGGGATCTTTACCTGGGGGATCTTTACCTGGGGGATCTTCACCTGGGGGATCTTTACCTGGGGGATCTTTACCTGGGGGATCTTTACCTGGGGGATGTTCACCTGGGGGATCTTTACCTGGGGATCTTTACCTGGGGGATCTTTACCTGGGGATCTTTACCTGGGGGATCTTTACCTGGGGATCTTTACCTGGGGGATCTTTACCTGGGGGAACTTCACCTGGGGGATCTTCACCTGGGGGATCTTTACCTGGGGGATCTTTACCTGGGGGATCTTTACCTGGGGGATCTTCACCTGGGGATCTTTACCTGGGGGATCTTTACCTGGGGGATCTTTACCTGGGGGATCTTTACCTGGGGGAACTTTACCTGGGGGATCTTTACCTGGGGGATCTTTACCTGGGGAACTTTACCTGGGGGATCTTTACCTGGGGGATCTTCACCTGGGGGATCTTTACCTGGGGGATCTTTACCTGGGGGATCTTTACCTGGGGGATCTTCAGCTGGGGGATCTTTACCTGGGGGATCTTTACCTGGGGGATCTTTACCTGGGGAACTTTACCTGGGGGATCTTTACCTGGGGGATCTTCACCTGGGGGATCTTCACCTGGGGATCTTTACCTGGGGGATCTTTACCTGGGGGATCTTCACCTGGGGGATCTTTACCTGGGGATCTTCACCTGGGGATCTTCACCTGGGGGATCTTTACCTGGGGGATCTTCACCTGGGGGATCTTTACCTGGGGATCTTTACCTGGGGGATCTTTACCTGGGGGATCTTTACCTGGGGGATCTTCACCTGGGGATCTTCACCTGGGGGATCTTTACCTGGGGGATCTTCACCTGGGGGATCTTTACCTGGGGGAACTTTACCTGGGGATCTTTACCTGGGGGATCTTCACCTGGGGGATCTTCACCTGGGGGATCTTCACCTGGGGGATCTTTACCTGGGGGATCTTTACCTGGGGGATCTTTACCTGGGTATCTTCACCTGGGGGATCTTTACCTGGGGGATCTTCACCTGGGGATCTTTACCTGGGGGATCTTCACCTGGGGGATCTTTACCTGGGGATCTTCACCTGGGGGATCTTTACCTGGGGATCTTTACCTGGGGGATCTTTACCTGGGGATCTTCACCTGGGGGATCTTTACCTGGGGGATCTTCACCTGGGGGATCTTTACCTGGGGATCTTTACCTGGGGATCTTTACCTGGGGGATCTTCACCTGGGGGATCTTTACCTGGGGGATCTTCACCTGGGGGATCTTTACCTGGGGGATCTTTACCTGGGGATCTTTACCTGGGGATCTTCACCTGGGGGATCTTCACCTGGGGGATCTTCACCTGGGGGATCTTTACCTGGGGGATCTTTACCTGGGGGAACTTTACCTGGGGGATCTTTACCTGGGGGATCTTTACCTGGGGATCTTTACCTGGGGGATCTTTACCTGGGGGATCTTTACCTGGGGATCTTCACCTGGGGGATCTTTACCTGGGGGATCTTCACCTGGGGGATCTTTACCTGGGGGATCTTCACCTGGGGGATCTTTACCTGGGGGATCTTTACCTGGGGATCTTTACCTGGGGGATCTTTACCTGGGGGATCTTCACCTGGGGGATCTTCACCTGGGGATCTTTACCTGGGGGATCTTTACCTGGGGGATCTTTACCTGGGGGATCTTTACCTGGGGGATCTTCACCTGGGGGATCTTCACCTGGGGATCTTTACCTGGGGGATCTTTACCTGGGGATCTTTACCTGGGGGATCTTTACCTGGGGGATCTTTACCTGGGGGATCTTTACCTGGGGATCTTTACCTGGGGATCTTTACCTGGGGATCTTTACCTGGGGATCTTTACCTGGGGGATCTTTACCTGGGGGATCTTTACCTGGGGGATCTTTACCTGGGGGATCTTTACCTGGGGGATGTTCACCTGGGGGATCTTCACCTGGGGGATCTTTACCTGGGGGATCTTTACCTGGGGGATCTTCACCTGGGGATCTTTACCTGGGGGATCTTTACCTGGGGAACTTTACCTGGGGGATCTTTACCTGGGGGATCTTTACCTGGGGGATCTTTACCTGGGGGATCTTCACCTGGGGATCTTTACCTGGGGGATCTTTACCTGGGGGATCTTCACCTGGGGAACTTTACCTGGGGGATCTTCACCTGGGGAACTTTACCTGGGGGATCTTTACCTGGGGGATCTTTACCTGGGGGATCTTTACCTGGGGGATCTTTACCTGGGGGATCTTTACCTGGGGGATCTTCACCTGGGGAACTTTACCTGGGGGATCTTCACCTGGGGAACTTTACCTGGGGGATCTTTACCTGGGGGATCTTTACCTGGGGGATCTTTACCTGGGGGATCTTTACCTGGGGGATCTTCACCTGGGGAACTTTACCTGGGGGATCTTTACCTGGGGGAACTTCACCTGGGGGATCTTCACCTGGGGGATCTTTACCTGGGGGATCTTTACCTGGGGGATCTTTACCTGGGGAACTTTACCTGGGGAACTTTACCTGGGGGAACTTCACCTGGGGGATCTTTACCTGGGGGATCTTTACCTGGGGGATCTTTACCTGGGGGATCTTCACCTGGGGAACTTTACCTGGGGGATCTTCACCTGGGGATCTTTACCTGGGGGATCTTTACCTGGGGGATCTTCACCTGGGGGATCTTTACCTGGGGGAACTTCACCTGGGGGATCTTCACCTGGGGGATCTTCACCTGGGGGATCTTTACCTGGGGATCTTCACCTGGGGATCTTTACCTGGGGATCTTTACCTGGGGATCTTTACCTGGGGATCTTTACCTGGGGATCTTTACCTGGGGGATCTTCACCTGGGGGATCTTTACCTGGGGGATCTTCACCTGTGGGATCTTTACCTGGGGGATCTTTACCTGGGGGATCTTTACCTGGGGGATCTTTACCTGGGGGATCTTCACCTGGGGGATCTTCACCTGGGGGATCTTTACCTGGGGATCTTTACCTGGGGGATCTTTACCTGGGGGAACTTTACCTGGGGGATCTTTACCTGGGGGATCTTTACCTGGGGGATTTTTACCTGGGGGATCTTCACCTGGGGGAACTTTACCTGGGGGATCTTTACCTGGGGGATCTTTACCTGGGGGATCTTCACCTGGGGGAACTTTACCTGGGGGATCTTTACCTGGGGGATCTTTACCTGGGGGATCTTTACCTGGGGGATCTTTACCTTGGGGATCTTTACCTGGGGGATCTTTACCTGGGGGAACTTCACCTGGGGGATCTTCACCTGGGGGATCTTTACCTGGGGGATCTTTACCTGGGGATCTTTACCTTGGGGATCTTTACCTGGGGGATCTTCACCTGGGGGATCTTTACCTGGGGGATCTTTACCTGGGGGATCTTCACCTGGGGGATCTTCACCTGGGGGAACTTTACCTGTGGGATCTTTACCTGGGGGATCTTTACCTTGGGGATCTTTACCTGGGGGAACTTTACCTGGGGGAACTTCACCTGGGGGATGTTTACCTGGGGGATCTTTACCTGGGGGAACTTCACCTGGGGGATCTTTACCTGGGGGAACTTTACCTGGGGGAACTTCACCTGGGGGATCTTCACCTGGGGGATCTTTACCTGGGGGATCTTTACCTGGGGATCTTTACCTGGGGGATCTTTACCTGGGGGATCTTTACCTGGGGGATCTTTACCTGGGGGATCTTTACCTGGGGGATCTTCACCTGGGGGATCTTTACCTGGGGGATCTTTACCTGGGGGATTTTTACCTGGGGGATCTTTACCTGGGGATCTTTACCTGGGGATGTTCACCTGGGGGATCTCCACCTGGGGGATCTTCACCTGGGGATCTTCACCTGGGGGATCTTTACCTGGGGGATCTTTACCTGGGGATCTTTACCTGGGGATGTTCACCTGGGGGATCTTCACCTGGGGGATCTTTACCTGGGGATCTTTACCTGGGGGATCTTTACCTGGGGGATCTTTACCTGGGGGATCTTCACTTGTGGGATCTTTACCTGGGGGATGTTCACCTGGGGGATGTTCGCCTGGGGATCTTTACCTGGGGGATCTTCACCTGGGGGATCTTTACCTGGGGGATCTTTACCTGGGGGATGTTCACCTGGGGGATGTTCACCTGGGGATCTTCACCTGGGGGATCTTCACCTGGGGATCTTTACCTGGGGGATCTTCACCTGGGGGATCTTTACCTGGGGGATGTTCACCTGGGGGATCTTCACCTGGGGGATCTTTACCTGGGGGATCTTTACCTGGGGGATCTTTACCTGGGGATCTTCACCTGGGGGAACTTCACCTGGGGGATCTTTACCTGGGGGATCTTTACCTGGGGGATCTTTACCTGTGGGATCTTCACCTGGGGGATCTTTACCTGGGGGATCTTTACCTGGGGGATCTTTACCTGGGGGATCTTTACCTGGGGATCTTTACCTTGGGGATCTTTACCTGGGGGATCTTTACCTGGGGATCTTCACCTGGGGGAACTTCACCTGGGGGATCTTTACCTGGGGATCTTCACTTGTGGGATCTTTACCTGGGGGATGTTCACCTGGGGGATGTTCACCTGGGGGATCTTTACCTGGGGGATCTTTACCTGGGGGATCTTTACCTGTGGGATCTTTACCTGGGGGATCTTTACCTGTGGGATCTTTACCTGGGGGATCTTTACCTGGGGATCTTTACCTGGGGATCTTCACCTGGGGATCTTCACCTGGGGGATCTTTACCTGGGGGATCTTTACCTGTGGGATGTTCACCTGGGGGATCTTTACCTGGGGGATCTTCACCTGGGGGATCTTTACCTGTGGGATCTTTACCTGGGGGATCTTTACCTGGGGGATGTTCACCTGGGGGATCTTCACCTGGGGGATCTTTACCTGGGGGATCTTCACCTGGGGGATGTTCACCTGGGGGATGTTCACCTGGGGGATCTTCACCTGGGGGATCTTTACCTGGGGGATCTTCACCTGGGGATCTTTACCTGGGGGATCTTTACCTGGGGATCTTCACCTGGGGGATCTTCACCTGGGGGATCTTCACCTGGGGGATCTTCACCTGGGGGATCTTTACCTGGGGGATCTTCACCTGGGGATCTTTACCTGGGGGATCTTTACCTGGGGATCTTCACCTGGGGGATCTTCACCTGGGGGATCTTTACCTGGGGATCTTCACTTGTGGGATCTTTACCTGGGGGATGTTCACCTGGGGGATGTTCACCTGGGGATCTTTACCTGTGGGATCTTTACCTGGGGGATCTTTACCTGGGGGATGTTCACCTGGGGGATCTTCACCTGGGGATCTTTACCTGGGGGATCTTCACCTGGGGGATCTTTACCTGGGGGATCTTCACCTGGGGGATCTTTACCTGGGGGATCTTCACCTGGGGGATCTTTACCTGGGGGATCTTTACCTGTGGGATCTTTACCTGGGGGATCTTTACCTGGGGGATCTTTACCTGTGGGATCTTCACCTGGGGGATCTTTACCTGGGGGATCTTTACCTGGGGGATCTTTACCTGGGGGATCTTTACCTGGGGATCTTTACCTGGGGGATCTTTACCTGGGGGATCTTTACCTGTGGGATCTTCACCTGGGGGATCTTTACCTGTGGGATCTTTACCTGGGGGATCTTTACCTGTGGGATCTTCACCTGGGGGATCTTTACCTGGGGATCTTTACCTTGGGGATCTTTACCTGGGGGATCTTTACCTGGGGATCTTCACCTGGGGGAACTTCACCTGGGGGATCTTTACCTGGGGATCTTCACTTGTGGGATCTTTACCTGGGGGATGTTCACCTGGGGGATGTTCACCTGGGGGATCTTTACCTGGGGGATCTTTACCTGGGGGATCTTTACCTGTGGGATCTTTACCTGGGGGATCTTTACCTGTGGGATCTTTACCTGGGGGATCTTCACCTGGGGATCTTTACCTGGGGATCTTTACCTGGGGGATCTTCACCTGGGGGATCTTCACCTGGGGGATCTTTACCTGGGGATCTTTACCTGGGGGATCTTTACCTGGGGGATCTTTACCTGGGGGATCTTTACCTGGGGGATCTTTACCTGGGGATCTTCACCTGGGGGATCTTTACCTGGGGGATCTTCACCTGGGGGATCTTCACCTGGGGGATCTTCACCTGGGGGATCTTTACCTGGGGGATCTTCACCTGGGGGATCTTTACCTGGGGATCTTTACCTGGGGATCTTTACCTGGGGGATCTTTACCTGGGGGATCTTTACCTGGGGATCTTTACCTGGGGGATCTTTACCTGGGGGATCTTTACCTGGGGGATCTTTACCTGGGGATCTTTACCTGGGGGATCTTTACCTGGGGGATCTTTACCTGGGGGATCTTTACCTGGGGGATCTTCACCTGGGGGATCTTTACCTGGGGATCTTTACCTGGGGATCTTCACCTGGGGGATCTTTACCTGGGGGATCTTTACCTGGGGGATCTTTACCTGGGGATCTTTACCTGGGGGATCTTCACCTGGGGGATCTTTACCTGGGGGATCTTTACCTGGGGGATCTTTACCTGGGGATCTTCACCTGGGGGATCTTTACCTGGGGGATCTTTACCTGGGGGATCTTTACCTGGGGGATCTTTACCTGGGGGATCTTCACCTGGGGGATCTTTACCTGGGGATCTTTACCTGGGGATCTTCACCTGGGGGATCTTTACCTGGGGGATCTTTACCTGGGGGATCTTTACCTGGGGATCTTTACCTGGGGGATCTTTACCTGGGGATCTTTACCTGGGGGATCTTTACCTGGGGGATCTTTACCTGGGGGATCTTTACCTGGGGATCTTCACCTGGGGGAACTTTACCTGGGGGATCTTTACCTGGGGGATCTTTACCTGGGGATCTTTACCTGGGGGATCTTTAGCTGGGGGATCTTTACCTGGGGGATCTTTACCTGGGGGATCTTTACCTGGGGGATCTTTACCTGGGGATCTTCACCTGGGGGAACTTTACCTGGGGGATCTTTACCTGGGGGATCTTTACCTGGGGGATCTTCACCTGGGGGATCTTCACCTGGGGGAACTTTACCTGGGGGATCTTTACCTGGGGATGTTCACCTGGGGGATGTTCACCTGGGGGAACTTCACCTGGGGGATCTTTACCTGGGGGATCTTTACCTGGGGGATCTTTACCTGGGGGATCTTTACCTGGGGGAACTTTACCTGGGGATCTTTACCTGGGGGATCTTTACCTGGGGATCTTCACCTGGGGGAACTTTACCTGGGGGATCTTTACCTGGGGGATCTTCACCTGGGGATCTTTACCTGGGGGATCTTCACCTGGGGATCTTTACCTGGGGATCTTCACCTGGGGGATCTTTACCTGGGGATCTTTACCTGGGGGATCTTTACCTGGGGGATCTTTACCTGGGGGATCTTTACCTGGGGGATCTTCACCTGGGGATCTTTACCTGGGGGATCTTTACCTGGGGGATCTTTACCTGGGGGAACTTTACCTGGGGGATCTTCACCTGGGGGATCTTTACCTGGGGGATCTTTACCTGGGGGATCTTTACCTGGGGATCTTTACCTGGGGGATCTTTACCTGGGGATCTTCACCTGGGGGATCTTTACCTGGGGGATCTTTACCTGGGGGATCTTTACCTGGGGGATCTTCACATGGGGATCTTTACCTGGGGGATCTTTACCTGGGGGAACTTCACCTGGGGGATCTTTACCTGGGGGATCTTTACCTGTGGGATCTTTACCTGGGGGATCTTTACCTGGGGGATCTTTACCTGGGGGATCTTTACCTGGGGGATCTTTACCTGGGGGATCTTCACCTGGTTGATCTTTACCTGGGGGATGTTCACCTGGGGGATCTTTACCTGGGGATCTTTACCTGGGGGATCTTTACCTGGGGATCTTTACCTGGGGGATCTTTACCTGGGGATCTTTACCTGGGGGATCTTTACCTGGGGGATCTTTACCTGGGGGATCTTTACCTGGGGGATCTTCACCTGGGGGATCTTTACCTGGGGATCTTTACCTGGGGGATCTTTACCTGGGGGATCTTTACCTGGGGGATCTTTACCTGGGGATCTTTACCTGGGGGATCTTTACCTGGGGGATCTTCACCTGGGGGATCTTTACCTGGGGGATCTTTACCTGGGGGATCTTTACCTGGGGGATCTTTACCTGGGGGATCTTTACCTGGGGGATGTTCACCTGGGGGATCTTTACCTGGGGATCTTTACCTGGGGGATCTTTACCTGGGGATCTTTACCTGGGGGATCTTTACCTGGGGATCTTTACCTGGGGGATCTTTACCTGGGGGATCTTCACCTGGGGGATCTTTACCTGGGGGATCTTTACCTGGGGGATCTTTACCTGGGGGATCTTTACCTGGGGGATCTTCACCTGGGGGATCTTTACCTGGGGGATCTTTACCTGGGGGATCTTTACCTGGGGGATCTTTACCTGGGGGAACTTTACCTGGGGGATCTTTACCTGGGGGATCTTTACCTGGGGAACTTTACCTGGGGGATCTTTACCTGGGGGATCTTCACCTGGGGATCTTTACCTGGGGGATCTTTACCTGGGGGATCTTCACCTGGGGGATCTTTACCTGGGGGATCTTTACCTGGGGGATCTTTACCTGGGGGATCTTTACCTGGGGGATGTTCACCTGGGGGATCTTTACCTGGGGATCTTTACCTGGGGGATCTTTACCTGGGGATCTTTACCTGGGGGATCTTTACCTGGGGATCTTTACCTGGGGGATCTTTACCTGGGGGAACTTCACCTGGGGGATCTTTACCTGGGGGATCTTTACCTGGGGGATCTTTACCTGGGGGATCTTTACCTGGGGGATGTTCACCTGGGGGATCTTTACCTGGGGATCTTTACCTGGGGGATCTTTACCTGGGGATCTTTACCTGGGGGATCTTTACCTGGGGGATCTTCACCTGGGGGATCTTTACCTGGGGGATCTTTACCTGGGGGATCTTTACCTGGGGGATCTTTACCTGGGGGATCTTTACCTGGGGGATCTTTACCTGGGGGATCTTTACCTGGGGGATCTTCACCTGGGGATCTTTACCTGGGGGATCTTTACCTGGGGGATCTTTACCTGGGGGATCTTTACCTGGGGGAACTTTACCTGGGGGATCTTTACCTGGGGGATCTTTACCTGGGGAACTTTACCTGGGGGATCTTTACCTGGGGGATCTTCACCTGGGGGATCTTTACCTGGGGGATCTTTACCTGGGGGATCTTTACCTGGGGGATCTTCACCTGGGGGATCTTTACCTGGGGGATCTTTACCTGGGGGATCTTTACCTGGGGAACTTTACCTGGGGGATCTTTACCTGGGGGATCTTTACCTGGGGATCTTTACCTGGGGATCTTTACCTGGGGGATCTTCACCTGGGGGATCTTCACCTGGGGGATCTTTACCTGGGGGATCTTTACCTGGGGGATCTTCACCTGGGGGATCTTTACCTGGGGATCTTCACCTGGGGATCTTCACCTGGGGGATCTTTACCTGGGGGATCTTTACCTGGGGGATCTTTACCTGGGGATCTTCACCTGGGGGATCTTTACCTGGGGATCTTTACCTGGGGGATCTTTACCTGGGGGATCTTTACCTGGGGGATCTTCACCTGGGGGATCTTTACCTGGGGGATCTTCACCTGGGGGATCTTTACCTGGGGATCTTCACCTGGGGGATCTTTACCTGGGGGATCTTCACCTGGGGATCTTTACCTGGGGGATCTTCACCTGGGGGATCTTTACCTGGGGGATCTTTACCTGGGGGAACTTTACCTGGGGGATCTTTACCTGGGGATCTTTACCTGGGGGATCTTTACCTGGGGGATCTTTACCTGGGGGATCTTTACCTGGGGGATCTTCACCTGGGGGATCTTTACCTGGGGGATCTTTACCTGGGGGATCTTTACCTGGGGGATCTTTACCTGGGGATCTTTACCTGGGGGATCTTCACCTGGGGGATCTTTACCTGGGGGATCTTTACCTGGGGGATCTTTACCTGGGGGATCTTTACCTGGGGATCTTTACCTGGGGATCTTTACCTGGGGATCTTTACCTGGGGGATCTTTACCTGGGGATCTTTACCTGGGGGATCTTTACCTGGGGGATCTTTACCTGGGGATCTTTACCTGGGGGATCTTTACCTGGGGGATCTTTACCTGGGGATCTTTACCTGGGGGATCTTCACCTGGGGGATCTTTACCTGGGGGATCTTTACCTGGGGGATCTTTACCTGGGGGATCTTCACCTGGGGGATCTTTACCTGGGGGAACTTCACCTGGGGGATCTTCACCTGGGGGATCTTTACCTGGGGGATCTTTACCTGGGGGATCTTTACCTGGGGGATCTTTACCTGGGGATCTTTACCTGGGGGAACTTCACCTGGGGGATCTTTACCTGGGGGATCTTTACCTGGGGGATCTTCACCTGGGGGAACTTCACCTGGGGGATCTTCACCTGGGGGATCTTTACCTGGGGGATCTTCACCTGGGGGATCTTTACCTGGGGGATCTTTACCTGGGGGATCTTTACCTGGGGGATCTTTACCTGGGGATCTTTACCTGGGGGATCTTTACCTGGGGGATCTTCACCTGGGGGATCTTTACCTGTGGGATCTTTACCTGGGGATCTTTACCTGGGGGATCTTTACCTGTGGGATCTTTACCTGGGGATCTTTACCTGGGGATCTTCACCTGGGGGATCTTTACCTGGGGGATCTTTACCTGGGGGATCTTTACCTGGGGGATCTTTACCTGGGGATCTTTACCTGGGGGATCTTTACCTGGGGGATCTTTACCTGGGGATCTTTACCTGGGGGATCTTTACCTGGGGGATCTTCACCTGGGGATCTTTACCTGGGGGATCTTTACCTGGGGGAACTTCACCTGGGGATCTTTACCTGGGGGATCTTCATCTGGGGGATCTTTACCTGGGGGATCTTTACCTGGGGGATCTTTACCTGGGGATCTTTACCTGGGGGATCTTTACCTGGGGATCTTCACCTGGGGGATCTTTACCTGGGGGATCTTCACCTGGGGGATCTTTACCTGGGGATCTTTACCTGGGGGATCTTCACCTGGGGGATCTTTACCTGGGGGATCTTTACCTGGGGGATCTTTACTTGGGGGATCTTCACCTGGGGGATCTTTACCTGGGGATCTTTACCTGGGGGATCTTTACCTGGGGGATCTTTACCTGGGGGATCTTTACCTGGGGATCTTTACCTGGGGGATCTTCACCTGGGGGATCTTTACCTGGGGATCTTTACCTGGGGATCTTCACCTGGGGGATCTTTACCTGGGGATCTTCACCTGGGGGATCTTCACCTGGGGGATCTTTACCTGGGGGATCTTCACCTGGGGATCTTTACCTGGGGGATCTTCACCTGGGGGATCTTTACCTGGGGATCTTTACCTGTGGGATCTTCACCTGGGGATCTTTACCTGTGGGATCTTTACCTGTGGGATCTTCACCTGGGGGATCTTTACCTGGGGATCTTTACCTGTGGGATCTTCACCTGGGGGAACTTTACCTGGGGGATCTTTACCTGGGGGATCTTTACCTGGGGGATCTTCACCTGGGGGATCTTTACCTGGGGGATCTTCACCTGGGGGATCTTCACCTGGGGGATCTTCACCTGGGGGATCTTCACCTGGGGATCTTTACCTGGGGATCTTCACCTGGGGGATCTTTACCTGGGGATCTTTACCTGGGGGATCTTTACCTGGGGGATCTTTACCTGGGGGATCTTTACCTGGGGGATCTTCACCTGGGGATCTTTACCTGGGGGATCTTTACCTGGGGGATCTTTACCTGGGGGAACTTTACCTGGGGGATCTTCACCTGGGGGATCTTTACCTGGGGGATCTTTACCTGGGGGATCTTTACCTGGGGATCTTTACCTGGGGGATCTTTACCTGGGGATCTTCACCTGGGGGATCTTTACCTGGGGGATCTTTACCTGGGGGATCTTTACCTGGGGGATCTTCACATGGGGATCTTTACCTGGGGGATCTTTACCTGGGGGAACTTCACCTGGGGGATCTTTACCTGGGGGATCTTTACCTGTGGGATCTTTACCTGGGGGATCTTTACCTGGGGGATCTTTACCTGGGGGATCTTTACCTGGGGGATCTTTACCTGGGGGATCTTTACCTGGGGGATCTTCACCTGGTTGATCTTTACCTGGGGGATGTTCACCTGGGGGATCTTTACCTGGGGATCTTTACCTGGGGGATCTTTACCTGGGGATCTTTACCTGGGGGATCTTTACCTGGGGATCTTTACCTGGGGGATCTTTACCTGGGGGATCTTTACCTGGGGGATCTTTACCTGGGGATCTTTACCTGGGGGATCTTTACCTGGGGGATCTTCACCTGGGGGATCTTTACCTGGGGGATCTTTACCTGGGGATCTTTACCTGGGGGATCTTTACCTGGGGGATCTTTACCTGGGGGATCTTTACCTGGGGATCTTTACCTGGGGGATCTTTACCTGGGGGATCTTCACCTGGGGGATCTTTACCTGGGGGATCTTTACCTGGGGGATCTTTACCTGGGGGATCTTTACCTGGGGGATCTTTACCTGGGGGATCTTTACCTGGGGATCTTTACCTGGGGGATCTTTACCTGGGGATCTTTACCTGGGGGATCTTTACCTGGGGATCTTTACCTGGGGGATCTTTACCTGGGGGATCTTCACCTGGGGGATCTTTACCTGGGGGATCTTTACCTGGGGGATCTTTACCTGGGGGATCTTTACCTGGGGGATCTTTACCTGGGGGATCTTCACCTGGGGGATCTTTACCTGGGGGATCTTTACCTGGGGGATCTTTACCTGGGGGATCTTTACCTGGGGGATCTTTACCTGGGGGAACTTTACCTGGGGGATCTTTACCTGGGGGATCTTTACCTGGGGAACTTTACCTGGGGGATCTTTACCTGGGGGATCTTCACCTGGGGATCTTTACCTGGGGGATCTTCACCTGGGGGATCTTTACCTGGGGGATCTTTACCTGGGGGATCTTTACCTGGGGGATCTTTACCTGGGGGATCTTTACCTGGGGGATCTTTACCTGGGGGATGTTCACCTGGGGGATCTTTACCTGGGGATCTTTACCTGGGGGATCTTTACCTGGGGATCTTTACCTGGGGGATCTTTACCTGGGGATCTTTACCTGGGGGATGTTCACCTGGGGGATCTTTACCTGGGGATCTTTACCTGGGGGATCTTTACCTGGGGATCTTTACCTGGGGGATCTTTACCTGGGGGATCTTTACCTGGGGGATCTTTACCTGGGGGATCTTTACCTGGGGGATCTTTACCTGGGGGATCTTTACCTGGGGGATCTTCACCTGGGGATCTTTACCTGGGGGATCTTTACCTGGGGGATCTTTACCTGGGGGATCTTTACCTGGGGGAACTTTACCTGGGGGATCTTTACCTGGGGGATCTTTACCTGGGGAACTTTACCTGGGGGATCTTTACCTGGGGGATCTTCACCTGGGGGATCTTTACCTGGGGGATCTTTACCTGGGGGATCTTTACCTGGGGGATCTTCACCTGGGGGATCTTTACCTGGGGGATCTTTACCTGGGGGATCTTTACCTGGGGAACTTTACCTGGGGGATCTTTACCTGGGGGATCTTCACCTGGGGGATCTTCACCTGGGGATCTTTACCTGGGGGATCTTTACCTGGGGGATCTTTACCTGGGGGATCTTCACCTGGGGGATCTTCACCTGGGGGATCTTTACCTGGGGGATCTTTACCTGGGGGATCTTCACCTGGGGGATCTTTACCTGGGGATCTTCACCTGGGGATCTTCACCTGGGGGATCTTTACCTGGGGGATCTTTACCTGGGGGATCTTTACCTGGGGATCTTCACCTGGGGGATCTTTACCTGGGGATCTTTACCTGGGGGATCTTTACCTGGGGGATCTTTACCTGGGGGATCTTTACCTGGGGGATCTTTACCTGGGGGATCTTCACCTGGGGGATCTTTACCTGGGGGATCTTCACCTGGGGGATCTTTACCTGGGGATCTTCACCTGGGGGATCTTTACCTGGGGGATCTTTACCTGGGGGAACTTTACCTGGGGGATCTTTACCTGGGGATCTTTACCTGGGGGATCTTTACCTGGGGGATCTTTACCTGGGGGATCTTTACCTGGGGGATCTTCACCTGGGGGATCTTTACCTGGGGGATCTTTACCTGGGGGATCTTTACCTGGGGATCTTTACCTGGGGATCTTTACCTGGGGGATCTTTACCTGGGGATCTTTACCTGGGGGATCTTTACCTGGGGGATCTTTACCTGGGGATCTTTACCTGGGGGATCTTTACCTGGGGGATCTTTACCTGGGGATCTTCACCTGGGGGATCTTTACCTGGGGGATCTTCACCTGGGGGATCTTTACCTGGGGGATCTTTACCTGGGGGATCTTTACCTGGGGGATCTTTACCTGGGGGAACTTCACCTGGGGGATCTTCACCTGGGGGATCTTTACCTGGGGGATCTTTACCTGGAGGATCTTTACCTGGGGGATCTTTACCTGGGGGATCTTTACCTGGGGGATCTTTACCTGGGGATCTTTACCTGGGGGAACTTCACCTGGGGGATCTTTACCTGGGGGATCTTTACCTGGAGGATCTTTACCTGGGGGATCTTCACCTGGGGGATCTTCACCTGGGGGATCTTCACCTGGGGGAACTTCACCTGGGGGATCTTCACCTGGGGGATCTTTACCTGGGGGATCTTCACCTGGGGGATCTTTACCTGGGGGATCTTTACCTGGGGGATCTTTACCTGGGGGATCTTTACCTGGGGATCTTTACCTGGGGGATCTTTACCTGGGGGATCTTCACCTGGGGGATCTTTACCTGTGGGATCTTTACCTGGGGATCTTTACCTGGGGGATCTTTACCTGTGGGATCTTTACCTGGGGATCTTTACCTGGGGATCTTCACCTGGGGGATCTTTACCTGGGGGATCTTTACCTGGGGATCTTTACCTGGGGGATCTTTACCTGGGGGAACTTCACCTGGGGATCTTTACCTGGGGGATCTTCATCTGGGGGATCTTTACCTGGGGGATCTTTACCTGGGGGATCTTTACCTGGGGATCTTTACCTGGGGGATCTTTACCTGGGGATCTTCACCTGGGGGATCTTTACCTGGGGGATCTTCACCTGGGGGATCTTTACCTGGGGATCTTTACCTGGGGGATCTTCACCTGGGGGATCTTTACCTGGGGGATCTTTACCTGGGGGATCTTTACTTGGGGGATCTTCACCTGGGGGATCTTTACCTGGGGGATCTTTACCTGGGGGATCTTCACCTGGGGGATCTTTACCTGGGGGATCTTTACCTGGGGATCTTTACCTGGGGGATCTTCACCTGGGGGATCTTTACCTGGGGATCTTTACCTGGGGATCTTCACCTGGGGGATCTTTACCTGGGGATCTTTACCTGGGGGATCTTCACCTGGGGGATCTTCACCTGGGGGATCTTTACCTGGGGGATCTTCACCTGGGGATCTTTACCTGGGGGATCTTCACCTGGGGGATCTTTACCTGGGGGATCTTTACCTGGGGGATGTTCACCTGGGGGATGTTCACCTGGGGGATCTTTACCTGGGGGATCTTCACCTGGGGGATCTTTATCTGGGGGATCTTCACCTGGGGATCTTCACCTGGGGGATCTTCACCTGGGGATCTTCACCTGGGGATCTTTACCTGGGGGATCTTTACCTGGGGGATCTTTACCTGTGGGATCTTCACCTGGGGATCTTTACCTGGGGGATGTTCACCTGGGGGATGTTCACCTGGGGGATCTTTACCTGGGGGATCTTTACCTGGGGGATCTTTACCTGTGGGATCTTCACCTGGGGATCTTTACCTGGGGGATGTTCACCTGGGGGATGTTCACCTGGGGGATCTTTACCTGGGGGATCTTCACCTGGGGGATCTTTACCTGGGGGATCTTTACCTGGGGGATGTTCACCTGGGGGATCTTCACCTGGGGATCTTCACCTGGGGATCTTCACCTGGGGGATCTTTACCTGGGGGATCTTTACCTGGGGGATCTTCACCTGGGGGATCTTTACCTGGGGGATCTTCACCTGGGGGATCTTTACCTGGGGGATCTTCACCTGGGGGATCTTCACCTGGGGGATCTTCACCTGGGGGATCTTTACCTGGGGGATCTTCACCTGGGGATCTTTACCTGGGGATCTTTACCTGTGGGATCTTCACCTGGGGATCTTTACCTGTGGGATCTTTACCTGTGGGATCTTCACCTGGGGGATCTTTACCTGGGGATCTTTACCTGGGGGATCTTCACCTGGGGGATCTTTACCTGGGGGATCTTCACCTGGGGGATCTTTACCTGGGGGATCTTCACCTGGGGGATCTTTACCTGGGGGATCTTCACCTGGGGGATCTTCACCTGGGGGATCTTCACCTGGGGGATCTTCACCTGGGGATCTTCACCTGGGGATCTTTACCTGGGGGATCTTCACCTGGGGATCTTCACCTGGGGGATCTTCACCTGTGGTGCCTCTGTTGACCACGCAGGGCGCCCCAGGGTTTGGGAGCAAGGGAGAAGCCGGGCAGCCCGGCCTGCCTGGCAGAGAGGTGAGTGTGGTGGTGACGGTGGTGGTGGTGGTGGTAGTAGTGGTGGTGGCGGTGGTGGTGGTGACGGTGGTGGTGGTGATGGTGGTAGAGGTGGTGGCGGTGGTGGTGGTGGTGGTAGAGGTGGTAGTAGTGGTGGTGGCGGTGGTGGTGGTGGTAGAGGTGGTGGTGGTGACGGTGGTGGTGGTGGTGACGGTGGTAGTAGTGGTGGTGGTGGCGGTGGTGGTGGTGACGGTGGTGGTGGTGGTGGTGGCGGTGGTGGTGGTGGTGATGGTGGTGGTGGTGGTGGTAGTAGTGGTGGTGGCGGTGGTGGTGGTGACGGTGGTGGTGGTGATGGTGGTAGAGGTGGTGGCGGTGGTGGTGGTGGTGGTAGAGGTGGTAGTAGTGGTGGTGGCGGTGGTGGTGGTGGTAGAGGTGGTGGTGGTGACGGTGGTGGTGGTGGTGACGGTGGTAGTAGTGGTGGTGGTGGCGGTGGTGGTGGTGACGGTGGTGGTGGTGGTGGTGGCGGTGGTGGTGGTGGTGATGGTGGTGGTGGTAGAGGTGGTGGTAGAGGTGGTGGTGGTGGTGGTGGTAGTGGTGGTGGTGGTGGTGGTAGAGGTGGTGGTGGTGGTGGTGGTAGAGGTGGTGGTAGAGGTGGTAGTGGTGGTGGTGGTGGTGGTAATGGTGGTAGAGGTGGTGGTAGAGGTGGTAGTGGTGGTGGTGGTGGTGGTGGTAGTGGTGGTAGTGGTGGTGACGGTGGTGGTGGTGGTGGTGGTAGAGGTGGTGGTGGTGGTAGAGGTGGTGGTAGAGGTGGTGGTGGTGGTGGTGGTGGTGGTAGTGGTGGTGGTAGAGGTGGTAGTGGTGGTAGAGGTGGTGGTGGTGGTGGTGGTGGTGGTGGTAGTGGTGGTAGAGGTGGTGGTAGAGGTGGTAGTGGTGGTGGTAGAGGTGGTGGTAGAGGTGGTGGTGGTGGTGGTGGTGGTAGTGGTGGTAGAGGTGGTGGTAGAGGTGGTAGAGGTGGTGGTGGTGGCGGTGGTGGTGGTGGCGGTGGTGGTAGAGGTGGTTGTGGTGGTGGCGGTGGTTGTGGTTGTAGTGGTTGTAGTGGTGGTTGTGGTGGTTATAGTGGTTGTAGTGGTGGTTGTAGTGGTTGTAGTGGTGGTTGTAGTGGTTGTAATGGTGGTTGGGGTTGTAGTGGTGGTTGTAGTGGTGGTTGTGGTGGTTGTTGTGGTTGCAGCGGTGGTTGTAGTCGTGGTTGTGGTGGTTGTAGTGGTTGTAGTGGTGGTTGTCGTTGTAGTGGTTGTAGTGGTGGTTGTGGTAGTTATAGTGGTTGTAGTGGTGGTTGTACTGGTTGTAGTGGTTGTAGTGGTGGTTGTAGTGGTTGTAATGGTTGTTGTGGTTGCAGTGGTGGTTGTAGTCGTGGTTGTGGTGGTTGTAGTGGTTGTAGTGGTGGTTGTGGTTGTAGTGGTTGTAGTGGTGGTTGTAGTGGTTGTAATGGTGGTTGGGTTTGTAGTGGTGGTTGTAGTGGTGGTTGTGGTTGTAGTGGTGGTTGTGGTGGTTGTAATGGTGGTTGGGGTTGTAGTGGTGGTTGTAGTGGTGGTTGTGGTTGTAGTGGTGGTTGTGGTGGTTGTTGTGGTTGCAGCGGTGGTTGTAGTCGTGGTTGTGGTGGTTGTAGTGGTTGTAGTGGTGGTTGTCGTTGTAGTGGTTGTAGTGGTGGTTGTGATAGTTATAGTGGTTGTAGTGGTGGTTGTAGTGGTTGTAGTGGTTGTAGTGGTGGTTGTAGTGGTTGTAATGGTTGTTGTGGTTGCAGTGGTGGTTGTAGTCGTGGTTGTGGTGGTTGTAGTGGTTGTAGTGGTGGTTGTGGTTGTAGTGGTGGTTGTAGTGGTTGTAATGGTGGTTGGGTTTGTAGTGGTGGTTGTAGTGGTGGTTGTGGTTGTAGTGGTGGTTGTGGTGGTTGTGGTGGTTGTTGTGGTTGTAGTGGTGGTTGTAGTGGTGGTTGTAGTGGTAGTTGTGGTGGTTGTGGTTGTAGTTGTAGTGGTGGTTGTAGTGGTGGTTGTGGTGGTTGTGGTTGTAGTGGTGGTTGTGGTTGTAGTGGTGGTTGTAGTGGTGGTTGTAGTGGTGGTTGTGGTGGTTGTGGTTGTAGTGGTGGTTGTGGTTGTAGTGGTGGTTGTGGTGGTTGTGGTTGTAGTAGTGGTTGTGGTTGTAGTGGTGGTTGTAGTGGTGGTTGTAGTGGTGGTTGTGGTGGTTGTGGTTGTAGTGGTGGTTGTGGTTGTAGTGGTGGTTGTGGTGGTTGTGGTTGTAGTAGTGGTTGTGGTTGTGGTGGTTGTAGTGGTTGTGGTTGTAGTTGTGGTTGTAGTGGTGGTTGTGGTGGTTGTGGTTGTAGTGGTGGTTGTGGTTGTAGTGGTGGTTGTGGTTGTAGTGGTGGTTGTAGTGGTGGTTGTTGCGGTTGTAGTGGTGGTTGTAGTGGTGGTTGTTGCGGTTGTAGTGGTGGTTGTGGTTGTAGTGGTGGTTGTAGTGGTGGTTGTTGCGGTTGTAGTGGTGGTTGTGGTTGTAGTGGTGGTTGTAGTGGTGGTTGTTGCGGTTGTAGTGGTGGTTGTAGTGGTGGTTGTAGTGGTTGTAGTAGTGGTGGTAGTCGTGGTTGTGGTTGTAGTGGTTGTTGTGGTTGTAGTCGTGGTTGTAGTGGTGGTTGTAGTGGTTGTGGTTGTAGTGGTGGTTGTAGTGGTGGTTGTAGTGGTGGTTGTAGTGGTGGTTGTTGCAGTTGTAGTGGTGGTTGTAGTGGTGGTTGTGGTTATAGTCGTGGTCGTGGTTGTGGTGGTTGTGGTGGTGGTTGTGGTGGTGGTTGTGGTTGTTGTGGTTGTAGTGGTTGTGGTGGTGGTTGTAGTGGTGGTTGTGGTTGTAGTCGTGGTTGTAGTCGTGGTTGTGGTGGTTGTGGTGGTGGTTGTGGTTGTAGTGGTTGTGGTTGTAGTGGTGGTTGTGGTTGTAGTGGTCGTGGTTGTAGTCGTGGTTGTGGTTGTAGTGGTGGTGGTAGTGGTTGTGGTTGTAGTGCTTGTGGTGGTGGTTGTGGTTGTAGTCGTGGTTGTAGTGGTTGTGGTTGTAGTCGTGGTTGTGGTGGTTGTAGTGGTTGTGGTTGTAGTCGTGGTTGTGGTGGTTGTAGTGGTTGTTGTGGTTGTTGTGGTTGTAGTCGTGGTTGTGGTTGTAGTGGTTGTGGTGGTGGTTGTGGTTGTTTTGGTTGTAGTGGTTGTGGTTGTAGTCGTGGTTGTGGTGGTTGTAGTGGTTGTGGTTGTAGTCGTGGTTGTGGTTGTGGTGGTTGTAGTGGTTGTTGTGGTTGTTGTGGTTGTAGTCGTGGTTGTGGTTGTAGTGGTTGTGGTGGTGGTTGTGGTTGTTTTGATTGTAGTGGTTGTGGTTGTAGTCGTGGTTGTGGTGGTTGTAGTGGTTGTTGTGGTTGTAGTCGTGGTTGTGGTTGTAGTGGTTGTGGTGGTGGTTGTGGTTGTTGTGGTTGTAGTGGTTGTGGTTGTAGTCGTGGTTGTGGTTGTGGTGGTTGTAGTGGTTGTTGTGGTTGTAGTCGTGGTTGTGGTTGTAGTGGTTGTGGTGGTGGTTGTGGTTGTTGTGGTTGTAGTGGTTGTTGTGGTTTAGTCGTGGTTGTGGTGGTTGTAGTGGTTGTTGTGGTTGTTGTGGTTGTAGTCGTGGTTGTAGTGGTTGTGGTTGTAGTCGTGGTTGTGGTTGTGCTCAGGGCTCTCCAGGGAAAGACGGTGAACGAGGAACACCAGGAAGAGACGTGAGTAGACAGACACCTTGACACACACACTGACATACACACACTGACATACACACACACACACATACACACACACACACTGACACACACACTGACATACACACACACTGACATACACAACAACAACCGCCATTCGCCACTAAGTGGCGGTGACGTCACCACGACGCTTGTGCCAGGCTATGTGCACCCTGAGGCCACGTGAAGTGTCGAACACCCGCTGGCAGGAGGTCACGGGGCAGACCCAGGTGCCACGGGTCGACTGACTGAGATGACTGGCTGATGCACCACCTGTGCCCCCTACTGTGCCAACCTGCTGTGCTTTAGCCACCCGGCGCTCCGCTCGTTGTTCTGAGCGTCGCTCCTCCGCCCTCCGTTGTTGTTGGAGGTCGACTGCCTCCAACTGCCCAGTAGCGTCCTTCACGAGCCTCCTCCACAGAGGCCGATCTTGACACCGCTGGTACCAGTCATCGGCAAGTCCACTCAGCTCCACGTCCTCCTGTACCACATCACTCCATCTCTTCTCTAGCCCGTGCCGCGCCCGCTTAGCCCCCTCGATCCGGCCAAACAAAAGCTGTTTCGGCATGCGGTGGCTGGGCATGCGGGCTACATGACCCAGCCATCGCAGCCTTGCCTGCCGGAGGAGCTCACCGATGGGACCCTGCCCAGATCTTTCAAGGATTTGTGAGCTCCTCACACAATCCAGTCTGGTTAAACCCAGGATGGATCGTAGGCAGGCCAGCCTAAATGTTTCTAACCGGCGAAGATGTTCCATTAGGGGGGTCCACGTTTCGCAAGCGTAGAGAAGGGAGGGAATGACCGTGGCCGAGAAGACCTGAAGCTTAGTGCGGAGCGACAGACCAGGTAGCTTCCACACAGCGTTACGCAACCGATGAAAAGATATTGCCGCTCGACTGATTCGGAGTGAGACCTCTGCTGTTAAACTGGAGCCAGTCATAAGCACACTGCCCAGGTATGGGAAACTCTCCACTCTCTCCACAACTGCCCCATCACCGATTGGGAGTTGTGGGGGTGGAGTGTCCGATGGTACAAAATACCCAGGCAGGTGCTTAGTTTTGGTGGGGCTGATGGTAAGGCCCCACCTCTTAGTGGCACGCTCCAGTCTCAGCAGCAGCGTCTCCAACTCCTCCTCTGACTGAGCAGCTATTACCAAATCATCAGCATACATAACGTGGTTGAGCAATAGGGAGCCATCCCTTGACCGCACCCGGGCATCGATTAGCCTCCCATTATATCTGTACCATATGGAGATTCCCCTGGTACAGCTATGGAAGGCTTCACGAACTACGTGGTCAAAATAGATGTTAAATAATGTGGGAGCCAGAGGACATCCCTGTCGCACCCCAAGGTGTACAGGGAATGGCTCTGACTCCCGGCCACGTAGTTTTACCCGGGCCTGCTCACCATCATGAAGGTCCTTAATGATCGTGAGCAGAGGGTCAGGTACTCCAAAAGCACGAAGAACGACCCAGAGCCCAGGCCTACTGATGGTATCATAGGCCTTGACCAGGTCAATAAAGCAGAGATGTAGGTCTTGTTGGAATTCCCTACACCTCTGCTGTAGCAGACGGACAGAAAATATGGCATCTGTGCAGGACCGCCCTATCCTCAAACCGCATTGGGGCTCCGTAAGCCTCTCCTCAGCGTGCCTGGCAAGGCGATGCTGAATAATCCTTGCCAGGACCTTTCCCGGCACACTGAGGAGTGAGATGCCCCTGTAGTTGTTACAGTCTGTGCGGTCCCCCTTCTTAAAGAGGGGGACCACCCGGGCATCCTTACAATCCTGCGGACATACACACACACTGACATACACACACACTGACATACACACACTGACATACACACACTGACATACGCACATACACACAGATTGACATACACACATACACACACTGACATACACACTGACATACACACTGACATACACACAGATACACACACACACATACACACACACTGACCTACACACGCACGTACATACACACATACATTCAACAACCAACAACAACCGCCATTCACCACTAAGTGGCGGTGACGTCACCACGACACTTGTGCCAGGCTATGTGCACGTTGAGGGTTGGTCCCTCCCCCAGGACCTCAGAAATGCTCAGCAAATCTGCAAACCTGTTCCTGGGGGTCGGAGATTGGATCACCGTTCTTTCCCCTAACGATGGTAATAGGTGTGGCGCTGCAGGTTACTTTTTTGATGCAGTTAAATAGAGATTTGTGATCGCGGGCCACTGAGGCAGACTCCATCTCCTCAGCAACCCGCGACCACCACCCATCCTTGCAGCGCCTCACGGCTCTCCGAACCTCCGAGCGAAGGCTGCGGAAAGCCTCCTCATTCTCTAACGTGGGATTCTGTAGCCGATGACAGTGGGCCTGTCGGTTTTTCTTAACTATCCTGATCACCTCCTCTGTCAGCCAGGGTCTCTGGTGAGGTCTGGACCACGTACCCAAAGCAGCCATTGCAGCTGCATGAGTCACAGTCCTAAACCTCACACATTTCCCCTCGACATCTGGAGGAGTGGGGGACAATGCCAACCCCAGTCGCAAGGGATGATGACATGCTCACTTGCAACTTTCATCAGCTAGCTGAGACCAGGCCACTATCGGTTTGAATGGGGTCCTGGGTGTACACCCACCACCGCAGTGGAAGAATGGCAGGCGCATCTTACAGATGACTAGTCGATGGTCAGAGGGCAGATCAGTTCCACGGTAGGTCCTGGTGTCAAGGATATGGGCCCACATCCGCTGTTCCATCACTATGTAGTCCAGCAGATGTTCTTGCTTGGACCCAGCATACATCCATGATGTTGTGTAGATGCCTCGATGCCGGAACAGCGTGTTGCTAATTACAAGCCTATGGGCTGCACAAAAAAATCTAGCAGCCTCCTGCTGTTGTTATTGAGCTGATCTGGCCCATGCCCTCCAATCACTTCAGATCAGGTGCAGCATCATGACCATCTCGGGCATTGAAGTCACCCAACAAGATGACTCTATCCCGAGGGGCCACTTTAGCCAGCACCTGTGACAGGAGGTCATAGAAGGCATCTGACTCATCGGCCTTGCCTGCATCCCTCCACGGATGTTCGTCTTCGGTGGGGGCATAAGTAACCACGACCACCACTCCTCACCTCCGGTTGATGGGAAGGCGAGCCCAAAGTAGCCTGGGGCTTACAGCTTCCCACACCTCACCGCCTCGCTCCCACGCTCCCTTCATTCTTTTATTCAAAAGAAGAGCCACTCCCTGTTATTTGGCAGTCTGCTGCCCCGAGTAGAGGACTGTCCACCCCTCATGGTGGCAGGAGACAGAGCCAGTCCACCGGACCTCCTGAATACCACAGAGATCCAGGCGGTACCGGTCCAGCTCCCGACAGAGGAGTGGCAGCCTCTCCTCCGCAGTGAGCTTTCAAACATTCCACGTGGCCACCCGTAGTGGCCTATCGTTGTTTCTGGAGGAGCCCCGAGGGTAGAGATTCAATCTCCTGGCTCCGCCAATTGGGGTTTGGCCAGGAGACGTCATAGCCGCCTGTCCCCCCCGAGGCCTCCGGTACAAGCTTAATTAGATATTGTGGTAATTAATTGAAGGTTACCAGCCCCTCGCACCCATTCATAGGGTGGCCACAAACCTCACGAAGGGAACGGGAAATCAGAATTGGCCTTCCTACCCACGGCACTGCCCACGACAGAGTTGCCCGTCCGGCACCGCGAGGAGGTAGGGGGTTGTTTTTGCTGGTACCATACATGCAAAGACAAAGATCCCCCGTATAGCCCTAACAAGACTGTAGGGGGCAAGTGCTGTTAGCGAGTAGCAGCACCTATGAAGGCCGGAACGGCACACGAGGGGGTGGGGTAGGCCAGCAGCACCACGCCCGGCCGCCTTTGTCTCCCCAGTGGCGATGTTTACTACACCACCGCACCAGGTACTCATTCTCACCATACATACAAAGACAAAGATCCCCCATATAGCCTTAACAGACTGTAGGGGCAAGTGCTGTTAGCGAGCACCTATGAAGGCCGGAACGGTACACGAAGGGGTGGGTGGCCAACACCACGCCCGACCGCCTTTGTCTCCCTAGTGGCGATGTTTACACACCGCACCGGGTACTCATTTGAGGCTGAGTCGACCTAGGGGAGGCCCGGAACCGGTTCAGATAATCGTCACTGGTGTTGGCCGTGAGCGGGAATCGAACCCGGGTCGCCAGGTTCATAGCGCAGCGTAGCGCTAACCACTACACTATCGCTCCCCACACACACACTCACACACACGCGTTACACACACACAGTGTGGTGAGTGTGTACGTGTGTGTAAGTGTGCGTCGTGCAGCGGTTAGCGCGCTGTGATACGAACCTGGCGCCTCCAGTTTCAATTCCTCTCACGGACAAAATTGGTGACGAATTATCTGAACGGGTCCTAGGCCTGCCCTAGGTGGACTCAGCCTTAAATGAGTCGGTGGCGTGGTGTGTAGTAAACATCGCCACTGGGGGAGACAAAGGCGGCCGGGCGTGGTGGTGACCACCCACCCCCTCGTGTGCCACAGCGCCGGTAGCCTTCATAGGCGCTGCTACTCACAGCACTTGCCCCAGCAGTCTGTTGAGGCTACACGGGGGACCTTTGTCTGTGTCTACCTTCATAGGTTCTGCTGCTACTCGCTACTAACAGCACTTGCCCCAGCAGTCTGTAGAGGCTACACGGGGGACCTTTGTCTGTGTCTACCTTCATAGCTGCTGCTGCTACTCGCTACTAACAGCACTTGCCCCAGCAGTCTGTTGAGGCTACACGGGGGACCTTTGTCTGTGTCTACCTTCATAGCTGCTGCTACTCGCTACTAACAGCACTTGCCCCAGCAGTCTGTTGAGGCTGCACGGGGGACCTTTGTCTGTGTCTACCGTCATAGCTGCTGCTGCTACTCGCTACCAACAGCACTTGCCCCAGCAGTCTGTTGAGGCTACACGGGGGACCTTTGTCTGTGTGCGTGTGCAGGGATCTCCAGGCTCCTCGGGCCAGCCCGGGCTTACAGGTGGACCTGGGCCTCAGGTACCCGCAGCTCCACAGTCAGACACCAATTAGCTCCCCACAACAACAACAACAACAACCGCCATTCGCCACTAAGTGGCGGTGACGTCACCACGACGCTTGTGCCAGGCTATGTGCACCTTGAGGCCACGTGAAGTGTCGAACGCCCGCTGGCAGGAGGTCACGGGGCAGACCCAGCAGGTGCCACGGGTCGACTGACTGAGATGACTGGCTGATGCACCACCTGTGCCCCCTACTGTGCTAACCTGCTGTGCTTTAGCCACCCGGCGCTCCGCTCGTTGTTGTGAGCGTCGCTCCTCCGCCCTCCGTTGTTGTTGGAGGGCGACTACCTCCAACTGCCCAGTAGCAGCGTCCTTCACGAGCCTCCTCCACAGAGGCCGATCTTGACACCGCTGGTACCAGTCATCGGCAAGTCCACTCAGCTCCACGTCCTCCTGTACCACGTCACTCCATCTCTTCTCTAGCCCGTGCCGCGCCCGTTTAGCCCCCTCGATCCGGCCGAACAAAAGCTGTTTAAGCAGCTCTCTTCACACACACACACATGCACCGAAGCACCTGCCTGGGTGTTTTATACTCAGGGTTGATGGTGTTGATGTTTGTGGTGGTGATGATGGTGACGGTGACATGTCAACCCCGACCTTGTTACGGAGCCATTTAGACATGATTGGTCACACCGTTCCATACACTACACTACACTTTACACTACCCTACTATAAACTACACACTACACTAATATACACTACACTATACACTACACTGCACTATACACTACACTATACACTACTATGCACTACACTACTATACACTACACTATACACTACACTATACACTACACTACTATAAACTATACACTAAACTACTATACACTATACACTACACTGCACTATACACTACACTGTACACTACTATACACTACACTATACACTACACTACTATACACTATACACTACACTATACACTTCACTACTATACACTACACTACTATACACTACACTATGCACTCCTATACACTACACTATACATTGCTATACACTACACTACTGTACACTACACTATACACTACACTACTATACACTACACTATACACTGCTATACACTACACTATACACTGCTATACACTACACTACTATACACTACACTATACACTACTAAACACTACACTATACACTACTATACACTCCACTACTATACACTACACTATACACTACACTATACACGACACTACTATACGCTACACTATACACTACACTACACTGTACACTACACTATACACTACACTACTATACACTATACACTACACTATACACTACACTTTACACTACACTATACACTCCACTACTATACACTACACTGTACACTACTATACACTACACTACTATACACTACACTATACACTTCACTACTATACACTACACTACTATACACTACACTATGCACTCCTATACACTACACTATACATTGCTATACACTACACTACTGTACACTACACTATACACTACACTACTATACACTACACTATACACTGCTATACACTACACTATACACTGCTATACACTACACTACTATACACTACACTATACACTCCACTACTATACACTACACTATACACTACACTATACACGACACTACTATACGCTACACTATACACTACACTATACACTACTATACACTACACTATACACTACACTACTATACGCTACACTATACACTACACTATACACTACACTTTACACTACACTATACACTCCACTACTATACACTACACTACTATACACTACACTACTATATACTACACTACTCTACACTACACTATACACTACACTACTATATACTACACTATACACTACACTACTATACGCTACACTATACACTACACTATACACTGCACTACTATACACTATACACTACACTACTATACACTACACTACTATACACTATACACTACTATACACTACACTATACACTACTATACACGACACTATACACTACACTACTATATACTACACTATACATTACACTACTATACACTACACTATACACTACTACACTACACCACTATACACTACACTATACACTACTATACACTACACTATACACTACACTACACACTACACTATACACTACACACTACACTATACACTGCTACTCTACACTGTACACTACACACTACACTACACACTACTACACTACACTATACACTACACTACACCTGTCAACCCCTACCTTGTTACAGACCAACTCAGACGTGATTGGTCACCCCGTGCCTCTTATAAATCCCAACGTTCATCTTACAAAGTCCCATCACAAGGGAGATTATGTTGGTGATGATGATGTTGGTGATGATCTTGATGATGTTGGTGATGTTGGTGATTATGATGCTGTTGATGATGTTGATGATGTTAATGTTAAAGATGTTGATGATTTTGATGATGTTTTAGGGTCCCAAGGGAGATCGGGGATTTCCAGGCCCTCCTGGAAATGTGAGCGAACTCACTCATCCATCACCTCACTCATTCTCTCACTCATTCATCCCCTCACTCATTCTCTCACTCATCCATCTCCTCACTCATTCTCTCACTCATCCATCCACTCACTCATTCTCTCACTCATCCATCCACTCACTCAATCTCTCACTCATCCATCTCCTCACTCATTCCCTCACTTATCCATCCACTCACTCATTCTCTCACTCATTCATCCCCTCACCCATTCTCTCACTCATTCATCCCCTCACTCATTCTCTCACTCATCCATCACCTCACTCATTCTCTCACTCATTCATCCCCTCACTCATTCTCTCACTCATTCATCCCCTCACTCATTCTCTCACTCATTCATCACCTCACTTATTCTCTCAATCATCCATCACCTCACTCATTCTCTCACTCAGCCATCACCTCACTCATTCTCTCACTCATCCATCTCCTCACTCATTCTCTTACTCATTCATCCCCTCACTCATTCTCTCACTCATTCATCCCCTCACTCATTCTCTCACTCATTCAATCCCTCACTCATTCTCTCATTCATTCTCTCACTCATTCAGAACATCACTCGTTCTCTCATTCGCAGCCAGCCTGTCCTTAAAATCACTCACTCACAATCACTCATTCATTCCATCATTCAATCACTCAATCATTCACTCACTCACTCATTCACTCACCCACTCATTCACTCACTCATTCACTCAATTACTCACCCACTCATTCACTCAATCACTCACTCACCCACTCACTCACTCAATCACTCAATTAATTATTCACTCACTCACTCAATCACTCAATCACTCACCCACTCACTCAATCACTCAATCAATTATTCACTCAATCACTCACTCAATCAATTATTCACTCACTCACTCACCCACTCAATCACTCACTCAATCACTCACTCACTCAATCACTCATTCACCCACTCAATCACTCACTCAATCACTCACTCACTCACTCAATCACTCACTCACTCACTCATTTCAATCACTCAATCAATTATTCACTCACTCAATCATTCACTCAATCAAGCACTCACTCTTTCAATCAATCACTCACTCACTGACTCAATTACTCACTTAATCACTCACTCACTCAATCGATCACTCAATCACTCACTCATTCACTCAATCACTCACTCATCTGAATCACTCAATCAATGACTCACTGTGTGAGTCTTGGATCTCCTCTGTGTGAGTCTACGGGTCTCTGTGTGAGCCTATGTGAGTCTATGAGTCTATCTGAGTGTATGGGTCTCTATGTGAGTTTGTGAGTCTCTGTGTGAGTTTATGGGTCTCTATGTGGGTCTACTGGTCTCTGTAGGAGTTTATGGGTCTCTGTGTGAGTCTATCGGTTTCTTTGTGAGTCTATGGGTCTCGTCTGTGTGAGTCTCTGTGAGTCTATGAGTCCTGTCCTGGGCCTCCCGCAAATGAGTAGCTGTTGTAGTGGTGGTGTCGTAAACGTCACTGCTAGGGAGACAAAGGCGGCCGGGCGTGGTTGCCGGCCACCTGCCCCCTCGTGTGCCATAGTGCCTGCATCCTTCATCGGCGCTGCTACTACTCGCTACTAACAGCACTTGCCCCAGCAGTCTGTTGAAGGCTACACGGGGGACCTTTGTCTTTGTCTGTGTGTGGCAGGTGGGTGTTGGAATAGCGACTTTGAAAGGTGATCGGGGCCTACCCGGTACGCCGGGACGTCCCGGCAGTACAGGCCAACCAGGTATTGACGCTCGCACAGACACAACAACAACAACCGCCATTCGCCACTAAGTGGCGGTGACGTCACCACGACGCTTGTGCCAGGCTATGTGCACATTGAGGCCACGTGAAGTGTCGAAGGCCCGCTGGAAGGAGGTCACGGGGCAGGCGTAGGTGCCACGGGTCGACTGACTGAGATGCCTGGCTGATGCACCACCTGTGCTCCCTACTGTGCCAACCTGCTGTGCTTTAGCCAACCTGCTGTGCTTTAGCCACCCGGCGCTCCGCTCGTTGTTGTGAGCGTCGTTCCTCCGCCCTCCGTTGTCGTTGGAGGGCGACTGCCTCCAACTGTCCAGTAGCAGCGTCCTTCACGAGCCTCCTCCACAGAGGCCGATCTTGACACCGCTGGTACCAGTCATCGGCAAGTCCACTCAGCTCCACGTCCTCCTGTACCACATCACTCCATCTCTTCTCTAGCCCGTGCCGCACCCCTTTTAGCGCCTTCTATCTGGCCGAACAAAAGCTGTTTCGGCATGCGGTGGCTGGGCATGCGGGCTACAGGACCCAGCCAACGCAGCCTAGCCTGCCGGAGGAGCTCACCGATGGGACCTTGCCCAGATCTTTCAAGGATTTGTGAGCTCCTCACACAATCCAGCCTGGTTAAACCCAGGAGGAATCGTTGGCAGGCTAGCCTAAATGTTTCTAACTGGAGAAGATGTCGCTTTTTCTCAACTATCCTGAACACCTGCTGTCAGCCAGGGTCTCTGGCTGACCCAAAGCAGCCAATGCAGCTGCATGAGTGACAGTCCTAAACCTCGCCCATTTACCCTCAACATCCGGAGGAGTGGGGGACGATGCCATCCTCAGCCGCAGGCGATGATGGAATTCTCGCTTGCAACTTTCATCAGATAACTGAGACCAGGCCACTTTAGGTTGGAATGGGGTCCTGGGTGTACACCCACCACCGGAGCGGAAGAATGGCAGGCGCATCTTACAGATGACAAGTCGATGGTCAGAGGGCAGATCAGCTCCACGGTAGGTCCTGGTGTCAAGGACATGGGCTCGCATCCGCTGGTCCGTCACTATGTAGTCCAGCAGATGTTCTTGCTTGGACCCGGCATGCATCCATGATGTTGTGTGGATGCGCCGATGCCGGAACA
>NW_027422592.1:90000-162500 GCF_048934315.1 Petromyzon marinus
CTGATGATAATGACGCTGATGATGACACTGATGATGATACTGCTGCTGATGATGACGCGGATGATGGTGACGCTGATGATGACGCTGATGATGATGCCCCTGATGATGATGCTGATGATGACGCTAATGATGATGACGCTGATGATGACGTTGATGCTGATGATGACGCTGACGATGACGCTGATGATGATGCTGACGCGGATGATGATGACGTTAATGATGATGACGCTGATGATGATGCTGATGATGATGACGCTGATGATGATGATCGTATTGATGACGCTGCTGCTGATGATGACGCTGATGATGGTGCTGATGATGCTGCTGCTGATTATGACGCTGCTGATTATCACGCTGACGATGGCGTTGATGACGCTGCTGATAATGATGCCACTGCTGACGCTAAAGATCGTCATGAAGGTGATGATGATGATGGTGCTGACGGTGATGCTGCCGATGACGATGACGCTGATGACGATGACGATCAGGATGATGCCGATGATGATAATGAGGCTGGTGCCGATAATGATGATGACGATCATGATGACGCTGATGACGATGATGTTGATGATGATGACGACGACGACGATAATGATGACGATGCTGATGATGATGATGATAACGATGATGATGACGCTGATGACGATGACGACGCTGATGATGACGACGCTGATGATGACGATGGTGATGATGCTGACGATGATGATTATGACGCCGATGACGGTGACACTGATGATGACGATGACACTGATGATCACGACGATAATGGTGACGACGACGCTGATGATGACGCTGATAATGATGACGATGATGATGACGATGACACTGATGACGCTGATGACGATGATGACGACGACGACGCCGATGACGATGATGACGACGACGAACCCACAACCCACAGCACTGACCCCCTAACCCCCTTCCACCCCCTCCCCTCTCACCTCCTGAACCCCTTCAGGCTACGCTGGGCAGACACAAGCGGGACCCCCCGGCTTGCCCGGGGAGAGGGGCTCCAAGGGGGACACCGGGGTACCCGGCCTGGGGATCCCCGGGCCCAGCGGGAGGCCCGGGACCCCAGGGCCTCAAGGCCCCGTGGGCCAACCTGGAGGTGAGGGAGGAAAGCGGTGGTAGTGGCTGTGGCGGTGGTGGTGGCGGTGGTGGTGGTGGTTGTGGTGGTGGTGGTGGTTGTGGTGGTTGTGGCGGTGGTTGTGTTGGCGGTGGTGGTGGTAGTTGTGGTGGCGGTGGTGGCGGTGGTGGTTGTGGCGGTGGTTGTGTTGGCGGTTGTGGTGGCGGTGGTTGTGGTGGCGGTTGTGGTGGCGGTCGCGGTTGTGGTGGTTGGTTGTGGTGGAGGCCGCGGTTGTGGTTGGTTGTGGTGGCAGTGGCGGTGGCGGTGGTTGTGGTTGGTTGTGGTGGCGGTCGCGGTTGTGGTGGCGGTGGTTGTGGTTGGTTGTGGCGGAGGCCACGGTTGTGGATGGCTGTGGTGGCGGTCGCGGTTGTGGTGGAGGCCGCGGTTGTGGTGGCGGTGGTTGTGGTTGGTTGTGGTGGCGGTTGTGGTTGTGGATGGTTGTGGTTGGAGGTCGCGGTTGTGGTGGCGGTGGTTGTGGTTGGTTGTGGTGGAGGCCGGGTTCGCTGTCGCGGCCGCCCCAGCTGAGCGACGCGTTTTGCCGCGGTCACCGCCGTTGTTCCGTCACCGTAGACTCGGGCCCGTGCGACCGCGGAATCCCCGGCAGGCCCGGTGACACCGGCCAGCCGGGACGGCCTGGGCAGCCGGGGATCAGAGGTGAGGCCGCTTCACCGTGAGCGGTACCGTGGCCACACAGAGAGCCACAGACTCACCACACAGAGAATCATAGAGACCACACAGAGAGCCATAGACTCACCACACAGAGACCCACAGACTCACCACACAGAGAATCATAGAGACCACACAGAGACCCATAGACTCACCACACAGAGACCCATAGAGACCACACAGAGAGCCATAAACTCACCACACAGAGACCCACAGACTCACCACACAGAGAATCATAGAGACCACACAGAGACCCATAGACTCACCACACATAGACCCATAGAGACCACACAGAGAGCCATAGACTCACCACACAGAGACCCACAGACTCACCACACAGAGACCCATAGAGACCACACAGAGAGCCATAGACTCACCACACAGAGACCCACAGACTCAACACACAGAGAATCATAGAGACCACACAGAGACCCATAGACTCACCACAAATAGACCCATAGAGACCACACAGAGAGCCACGGACTCACCACACAGAGTCATAGACTCACCACACAGAGACACACAGACTCACCACACAGAGACCCATAGAGACCACACAGAGAGCGACAGACTCACCACACAGAGACCCACAGACTCACCACACAGAGACCCATAGAGACCACACAGAGAGCCATAGACTCACCACACAGAGACCCACAGACTCACCACACAGAGAATCATAGAGACCACACAGAGACCCATAGACTCACCACACAGAGACCCATAGACTCACCACACAGAGACCCACAGAATCACCACACAGAGACCCATAGACTCATCACACAGAGACCCATAGACTCACCACACAGAGACCCACAGACTCACCACACAGAGACCCATAGAGACCACACAGAGAGCGACAGACTCACCACACAGAGACCCACAGACTCACCACACAGAGACCCATAGAGACCACACAGAGAGCCATAGACTCACCACACAGAGACCCACAGACTCACCACACAGAGAATCATAGAGACCACACAGAGACCCATAGACTCACCACACAGAGACCCATAGACTCACCACACAGAGACCCACAGAATCACCACACAGAGACCCATAGACTCATCACACAGAGACCCATAGACTCACCACACAGAGACCCATAGACTCACCACGCAGAGACCCACAGACTCATCACACAGAGACCCACAGACTCACCACACAGATACTCATAGACTCACCACACAGAGACCCATAGAGACCACACAGAGAGCCATAGACTCACCACACAGAGACCCATAGACTCACCACACAGAGACCCACAGACTCACCACACAGAGACCCATAGAGACCACACAGAGACCCACAGACTCACCACACAGAGACCCATAGACTCACCACACAGAGACCCACAGAGACCCATAGACTCACCACACAGAGACTCATAGACTCAGCACACAGAGACCCATAGACTCACCACACACAGACCCATAGAGACCACACAAAGACCCATAGACTCACCACACAGAGACCCATAGACTCACCACACAGAGTGCCATAGACTCACCACACAGAGAGTCATAGACTCACCACACAGAGACCACACAGAGACCCATAGACTCACCACACAGAGACCCAAAGACTCACCACACAGAGAATAATAGACTCATCACACAGAGACCCATAGACTCACTCACACAGAGACACATAGAGACCACACAGAGACCCACAGACTCACACAGAGACCCATAGACTCAGACAGAGACCCATAGACTCACCACACAGAGACCCATAGAGACCACACAGAGACCCATAGACTCATCACACAGAGACCCATAGAGACCACATATAGAGCAACAGACTCACCACACAGAGACCCACAGATTAATCACACAGAGACCCATAGACTCACCACACAGAGACCCATAGACTCACCACACAGAGACCCATAGACTCACCACACAGAGACCCATAGACTCACCACACAGAGACCCATAGACTCACCACACAGAGAGCCATAGACTAACCACACAGAGACTCATAGACTCACCACACAGAGACCCATAGACACACACAGAGATCCATAGACTCATCACACAGAGAGCCATAGACTCATCACACAGAGACCCATAGACTCATCACACAGAGAGACTCATAGACTCACCACACAGACCCATAGACCCACCACACAGAGACCCACAGACTCGCCACAGAGAGACCCACAGACTCACTCACACAGAGAGCCACAGACTCACCACACAGAGACCCACAGACTCATCACACAGAGAGCCACAGACTCACCACACAGAGAGCCATAGACTCACCACACAGAGACCCACAGACTCATCACACAGAGAGCCACAGACTCACCACACAGAGAGCCATAGACTCACCACACAGAGACCCATAGACTCACTACACAGAGACCCATAGACTCACCACACAGAGACTCATAGACTCACCACACAGAGAGACTCATAAACTCACCACACAGAGACTCATAGACTTACCACACAGAGACCCATAGACTCGCCACACAGAGACCCATAGACTCACCACACAGAGACCCATAGACTCACCACACAGAGAGCCACAGACTCACCACACAGAGACCCACAGACTCACCACACAGAGACCCATAGACTCACCACACAGAGAGACTCATAGACTCACCACACAGAGACTCATAGACTCACCACACAGAGAGCCATAGACTCACCACACAGACCCATAGACTCACCACACAGAGACCCACAGACTCACCAGACAGAGACCCATAGACTCACCACACAGAGACCCATAGACTCAAACACACAGACCCATAGACTAATCACACAGAGAGCCATAGACTCACCACATAGAGACCCATAGACTACTCACACAGAGACCCACGGACTCACTTACACAGAGACCCACAGACTCACTCACACAGAGAGCCACAGACTCACCACAGAGAGACCCATAGACTCACCACACAGAGACCCATAGACTCACCACACAGAGACCCATAGGCTCACCACACAGAGACCCACAGACTCATCACACAAAGACCCATAGACTCATCACACAGAGACCCACAGACTCACCACACAGAGAGCCATAGACTCACCACACAGAGACCCATAGACTCACCACACAGAGACCCATAGACTCATCACACAGAGACCCACAGACTCACCACACAAAGAGCCATAGACTCACCACACAGAGCCCCATAGAATCACCACACAGAGACCCATAGGCTCATCACACAGAGACCCACAGACTCACCATACAGAGACCCACAGACTCACCACACAGAGACCCATAGACTCACCACACAGAGACCCATAGACTCACACACACATACCCATAGACTCATCACACAGACAGCTATAGACTCACCACACAGAGACCCATAGACTACTCACACAGAGTCCCACAGACTCACCACACAGAGACCCATAGACTCACTCACACAGAGACCCATAGACTCACTCACACAGAGTCATATACTCACGACACAGAGATCCATAGACTCACCACACAGAGACCCATAGACTCATCACACAGAGACCCATAGACTCATCACACAGAGAGACTCATAGACTCACCACACAGACCCATAGGCCCACCACACAGAGACCCACAGACTCGCCACACAGAGACCCATAGACTCACCACACAGAGAGCCATAGACTCACCACACAGAGCCCCATAGACTCACCACACAGAGACCCACAGACTCACCACACAGAGACCCACAGACTCATCAAACAGAGACCCACAGACTCACCACACAGAGACCCATAGACTCCCCACACAGAGACCCATAGACTCTCTACACAGAGACCCATAGACTCACCACACAGAGACCCATAGACTCACCACACAGAGAGACTCATAGACTCACCACACAGAGACTCACAGACTCACCACACAGAGACCCATAGACTCATCACACAGAGACCCACAGACTCACCACACAGAGAGCCATAGACTCACCACACAGAGCCCCATAGACTCACCACACAGAGACCCATAGGCTCATCACACAGAGACCCACAGACTCACCATACAGAGACCCACAGACTCACCACACAGAGACCCATAGACTCACCACACAGAGACCCATAGACTCACACACACAGAGCCATAGACTCATCACACAGACAGCCATAGACTCACCACACAGAGACCCATAGACTACTCACACAGAGACCCACAGACTCACTCACACAGAGAACCATAGAGACCACACAGAGACCCACAGACTCATCACACAGAAAGCCACAGACTCACCACACAGAAAGCCATAGACTCACCACACAGAGAGCCATAGACTCACCACACAGAGACCCATAGACTCACTACACAGAGACCCACAGACTCACCACACAGATACCCATAGACTCACCACACAGAGAGCCACAGACTCACCACACAGAGAGCCACAGACTCACCACACAGAGACCCATAGACTCACCACACAGAGACCCATAGACTCACCACACAGAGAGACCCATAGAATCACACACTGAGACCCATAGACTCATCACACAGAGAGCCATAGACTCATCACACAGAGACCCATAGACTCATCTCACAGAGAGACTCATAGACTCACCACACAGACCCATAGGCCCACCACTCAGAGACCCACAGACTCGCCACACAGAGACCCATAGACTCCCCACACAGAGACCCATAGACTCACTACACAGAGACCCATAGACTCACCACACAGAGACCCATAGACTCACCACACAGAGACCCACAGACTCACCACACAGAGACCCACAGACTCATCAAACAGAGACCCATAGACTCACCACACAGAGACCCATAGACTCACCACACAGAGACCCATAGACTCCCCACACAGAGACCCATAGACTCACTACACAGAGACCCATAGACTCACCACACAGAGACCCATAGACTCACCACACAGAGAGCCTCATAGACTCACCACACAGAGACTCATAGACTCACCACACAGAGACCCATATACTCACACACAGAGACCCATAGACTCATCACACAGAGATCCATAGACTCACACACAGAGACCCATAGACTCATCACACAGAGAGCCATAGACTCATCACACAGAGACCCATAGACTCACCACACAGAGAGATTCATAGACTGACCACACAGAGACTCATAGACTCACCACACAGAGACCCATAGACTCATCACACAGAGAGCCATAGACTCATCACACAGAGGGCCATAGACTCATCACACAGAGAGCCATAGACTCATCACACAGAGAGACTCATAGACTCACCACACAGAGACCCATAGACTCACCACACAGAGACCCATAGACTCGCCACACAGAGATCCATAGACTCACCACATAGAGACCCACAGACTCACCACACAGAGACCCATAGACTCATCACACAGAGACCCATAGACTCACACACACAGACCCATAGACTTATCATACAGAGAGCCATAGACTCACCACACAGAGACCCATAGACTACTCACACAGAGACCCACAGACTCACCACACAGAGACCCATAGACTCACTACACAGAGACCCACAGACTCACCACACAGATACCCATAGACTCACCACACAGAGAGCCACAGACTCACCACACAGAGAGCCACAGACTCACCACACAGAGACCCATAGACTCACCACACAGAGACCCATAGACTCACCACACAGAGAGACCCATATAATCACAAACTGAGACCCATAGACTGATCACACAGAGAGCCATAGACTCATCACACAGAGACCCATAGACTCATCACACAGAGAGACTCATAGACTCACCACACAGACCCATAGGCCCACCACTCAGAGACCCACAGACTCGCCACACAGAGACCCATAGACTCCCCACACAGAGACCCATAGACTCACTACACAGAGACCCATAGACTCACCACACAGAGAACCATAGAGACCACACAGAGACCCACAGACTCATCACACAGAAAGCCACAGACTCACCACACAGAAAGCCATAGACTCACCACACAGAGAGCCATAGACTCACCACACAGAGACCCATAGACTCACTACACAGAGACCCACAGACTCACCACACAGATACCCATAGACTCACCACACAGAGAGCCACAGACTCACCACACAGAGAGCCACAGACTCACCACACAGAGACCCATAGACTCACCACACAGAGACCCATAGACTCACCACACAGAGAGACCCATAGAATCACACACTGAGACCCATAGACTCATCACACAGAGAGCCATAGACTCATCACACAGAGACCCATAGACTCATCTCACAGAGAGACTCATAGACTCACCACACAGACCCATAGGCCCACCACTCAGAGACCCACAGACTCGCCACACAGAGACCCATAGACTCCCCACACAGAGACCCATAGACTCACTACACAGAGACCCATAGACTCACCACACAGAGACCCATAGACTCACCACACAGAGACCCACAGACTCACCACACAGAGACCCACAGACTCATCAAACAGAGACCCATAGACTCACCACACAGAGACCCATAGACTCACCACACAGAGACCCATAGACTCCCCACACAGAGACCCATAGACTCACTACACAGAGACCCATAGACTCACCACACAGAGACCCATAGACTCACCACACAGAGAGCCTCATAGACTCACCACACAGAGACTCATAGACTCACCACACAGAGACCCATATACTCACACACAGAGACCCATAGACTCATCACACAGAGATCCATAGACTCACACACAGAGACCCATAGACTCATCACACAGAGAGCCATAGACTCATCACACAGAGACCCATAGACTCACCACACAGAGAGATTCATAGACTGACCACACAGAGACTCATAGACTCACCACACAGAGACCCATAGACTCATCACACAGAGAGCCATAGACTCATCACACAGAGGGCCATAGACTCATCACACAGAGAGCCATAGACTCATCACACAGAGAGACTCATAGACTCACCACACAGAGACCCATAGACTCACCACACAGAGACCCATAGACTCGCCACACAGAGATCCATAGACTCACCACATAGAGACCCACAGACTCACCACACAGAGACCCATAGACTCATCACACAGAGACCCATAGACTCACACACACAGACCCATAGACTTATCATACAGAGAGCCATAGACTCACCACACAGAGACCCATAGACTACTCACACAGAGACCCACAGACTCACCACACAGAGACCCATAGACTCACTACACAGAGACCCACAGACTCACCACACAGATACCCATAGACTCACCACACAGAGAGCCACAGACTCACCACACAGAGAGCCACAGACTCACCACACAGAGACCCATAGACTCACCACACAGAGACCCATAGACTCACCACACAGAGAGACCCATATAATCACAAACTGAGACCCATAGACTCATCACACAGAGAGCCATAGACTCATCACACAGAGACCCATAGACTCACCACACAGAGACCCATAGACTCACTACACAGAGAGACTCATAGACTCACCACACAGAGACTCATAGACTCACTACACAGAGACCCATAGACTCACCACACAGAGACCCATAGACTCACCACACAGAGAGACTCATAGACTCACCACACAGAGACTCATAGACTCACCACACAGAGACCCATATACTCACACACAGAGACCCATAGACTCATCACACAGAGACCCATAGACTCACACACAGAGACCCATAGACTCATCACACAGAGAGCCATAGACTCATCACACAGAGACCCATAGACTCACCACACAGAGAGATTCATAGACTGACCACACAGAGACTCATAGACTCACCACACAGAGAGCCATAGACTCACCACACAGACCCATAGACTCACCACACAGAGACCCACAGACTCACCAGACAGAGACCCATAGACTCACCACACAGAGACCCATAGACTCAAACACACAGACCCATAGACTAATCACACAGAGAGCCATAGACTCACCACATAGAGACCCATAGACTACTCACACAGAGACCCACAAACTCACTCACACAGAGAGCCACAGACTCACCACAGAGAGACCCATAGACTCACCACACAGAGACCCATAGACTCACCACACAGAGACCCATAGGCTCACCACACAGAGACCCACAGACTCATCACACAGAGACCCATAGACTCATCACACAGAGACCCACAGACTCACCACACAGAGAGCCATAGACTCACCACACAGAGACCCATAGACTCACCACACAGAGACCCATAGACTCATCACACAGAGACCTACAGACTCACCACACAAAGAGCCATAGACTCACCACACAGAGCCCCATAGACTCACCACACAGAGACCCATAGGCTCATCACACAGAGACCCACAGACTCACCATACAGAGACCCACAGACTCACCACACAGAGACCCATAGACTCACCACACAGAGACCCATAGACTCACACACACAGACCCATAGACTCATCACACAGACAGCCATAGACTCACCACACAGAGACCCATAGACTACTCACACAGAGTCCCACAGACTCACCACACAGAGACCCATAGACTCACTCACACAGAGACCCATAGACTCACTCACACAGAGTCATATACTCACGACACAGATATCCATAGACTCACCACACAGAGACCCATAGACTCATCACACAGAGACCCATAGACTCATCACACAGAGAGACTCATAGACTCACCACACAGACCCATAGGCCCACCACACAGAGACCCACAGACTCGCCACACAGAGACCCATAGACTCACCACACAGAGACCCATAGACTCACCACACAGAGCCCCATAGACTCACCACACAGAGACCCACAGACTCACCACACAGAGACCCACAGACTCATCAAACAGAGACCCACAGACTCACCACACAGAGACCCATAGACTCCCCACACAGAGACCCATAGACTCTCTACACAGAGTCCCATAGACTCACCACACAGAGACCCATAGACTCACCACACAGAGAGACTCATAGACTCACCACACAGAGACTCACAGACTCACCACACAGAGACCCATAGACTCATCACACAGAGACCCACAGACTCACCACACAGAGAGCCATAGACTCACCACACAGAGCCCCATAGACTCACCACACAGAGACCCATAGGCTCATCACACAGAGACCCACAGACTCACCATACAGAGACCCACAGACTCACCACACAGAGACCCATAGACTCACCACACAGAGACCCATAGACTCACACACACAGACCCATAGACTCATCACACAGACAGCCATAGACTCACCACACAGAGACCCATAGACTACTCACACAGAGACCCACAGACTCACTCACACAGAGAACCATAGAGACCACACAGAGACCCACAGACTCATCACACAGAGAGCCACAGACTCACCACACAGAAAGCCATAGACTCACCACACAGAGAGCCATAGACTCACCACACAGAGACCCATAGACTCACTACACAGAGACCCACAGACTCACCACACAGATACCCATAGACTCACCACACAGAGAGCCACAGACTCACCACACAGAGAGCCACAGACTCACCACACAGAGACCCATAGACTCACCACACAGAGACCCATAGACTCACCACACAGAGAGACCCATAGAATCACACACTGAGACCCATAGACTCATCACACAGAGAGCCATAGACTCATCACACAGAGACCCATAGACTCATCACACAGAGAGACTCATAGACTCACCACACAGACCCATAGGCCCACCACTCAGAGACCCACAGACTCGCCACACAGAGACCCATAGACTCACCACACAGAGACCCATAGACTCACTACACAGAGACCCATAGACTCACCACACAGAGACCCATAGACTCACCACACAGAGACCCACAGACTCACCACACAGAGACCCACAGACTCATCAAACAGAGACCCATAGACTCACCACACAGAGACCCATAGACTCACCACACAGAGACCCATAGACTCCCCACACAGAGACCCATAGACTCACTACACAGAGACCCATAGACTCACCACACAGAGACCCATAGACTCACCACACAGAGAGCCTCATAGACTCACCACACAGAGACTCATAGACTCACCACACAGAGACCCATATACTCACACACAGAGACCCATAGACTTATCACACAGAGACCCATAGACTCACACACAGAGACCCATAGACTCATCACACAGAGAGCCATAGACTCATCACACAGAGACCCATAGACTCACCACACAGAGAGATTCATAGACTGACCACACAGAGGCTCATAGACTCACCACACAGAGACCGATAGACTCACACACAGAGACCCATAGACTCATCACACAGAGAGCCATAGACTCATCACACAGAGGGCCATAGACTCATCACACAGAGAGCCATAGACTCATCACACAGAGAGACTCATAGACTCACCACACAGAGACCCATAGACTCACCACACAGAGACCCATAGACTCGCCACACAGAGATCCATAGACTCACCACACAGAGACCCACAGACTCACCACACAGAGACCCATAGACTCATCACACAGAGACCCATAGACTCACACACACAGACCCATAGACTTATCATACAGAGAGCCATAGACTCACCACACAGAGACCCATAGACTACTCACACAGAGACCCACAGACTCACCACACAGAGACCCATAGACTCACTACACAGAGACCCACAGACTCACCACACAGATACCCATAGACTCACCACACAGAGAGCCACAGACTCACCACACAGAGCCACAGACTCACCACACAGAGACCCATAGACTCACCACACAGAGACCCATAGACTCACCACACAGAGAGACCCATAGAATCACACACTGAGACCCATAGACTCATCACACAGAGAGCCATAGACTCATCACACAGAGACCCATAGACTCATCACACAGAGAGACTCATAGACTCACCACACAGACCCATAGGCCCACCACTCAGAGACCCACAGACTCGCCACACAGAGACCCATAGACTCCCCACACAGAGACCCATAGACTCACTACACAGAGACCCATAGACTCACCACACAGAGACTCATAGACTCACCACACAGAGACCCACAGACTCACCAAACAGAGACCCACAGACTCATCAAACAGAGACCCATAGACTCACCACACAGAGACCCATAGACTCACCACACAGAGACCCATAGACTCCCCACACAGAGACCCATAGACTCACTACACAGAGACCCATAGACTCACCACACAGAGACCCATAGACTCACCACACAGAGAGCCTCATAGACTCACCACACAGAGACTCATAGACTCACCACACAGAGACCCATATACTCACACACAGAGACCCATAGACTCATCACACAGAGACCCATAGACTCACACACAGAGACCCATAGACTCATCACACAGAGAGCCATAGACTCATCACACAGAGACCCATAGACTCACCACACAGAGAGATTCATAGACTGACCACACAGAGACTCATAGACTCACCACACAGAGACCGATAGACTCACACACAGAGACCCATAGACTCATCACACAGAGAGCCATAGACTCATCACACAGAGGGCCATAGACTCATCACACAGAGAGCCATAGACTCATCACACAGAGAGACTCATAGACTCACCACACAGAGACCCATAGACTCACCACACAGAGACCCATAGACTCGCCACACAGAGATCCATAGACTCACCACACAGAGACCCACAGACTCACCACACAGAGACCCATAGACTCATCACACAGAGACCCATAGACTCACACACACAGACCCATAGACTTATCATACAGAGAGCCATAGACTCACCACACAGAGACCCATAGACTACTCACACAGAGACCCACAGACTCACCACACAGAGACCCATAGACTCACTACACAGAGACCCACAGACTCACCACACAGATACCCATAGACTCACCACACAGAGAGCCACAGACTCACCACACAGAGCCACAGACTCACCACACAGAGACCCATAGACTCACCACACAGAGAGACCCATAGAATCACACACTGAGACCCATAGACTCATCACACAGAGAGCCATAGACTCATCACACAGAGACCCATAGACTCATCACACAGAGAGACTCATAGACTCACCACACAGACCCATAGGCCCACCACTCAGAGACCCACAGACTCGCCACACAGAGACCCATAGACTCCCCACACAGAGACCCATAGACTCACTACACAGAGACCCATAGACTCACCACACAGAGACTCATAGACTCACCACACAGAGACCCACAGACTCACCAAACAGAGACCCACAGACTCATCAAACAGAGACCCATAGACTCACCACACAGAGACCCATAGACTCACCACACAGAGACCCATAGACTCCCCACACAGAGACCCATAGACTCACTACACAGAGACCCATAGACTCACCACACAGAGACCCATAGACTCACCACACAGAGAGCCTCATAGACTCACCACACAGAGACTCATAGACTCACCACACAGAGACACATATACTCACACACAGAGACCCATAGACTCATCACACAGAGAGCCATAGACTCATCACACAGAGACCCATAGACTCACCACACAGAGAGATTCATAGACTGACCACACAGAGACTCATAGACTCACCACACAGAGACCGATAGACTCACACACAGAGACCCATAGACTCATCACACAGAGAGCCATAGACTCATCACACAGAGGGCCATAGACTCATCACACAGAGAGCCATAGACTCATCACACAGAGAGACTCATAGACTCACCACACAGAGACCCATAGACTCACCACACAGAGACCCATAGACTCGCCACACAGAGATCCATAGACTCACCACACAGAGACCCACAGACTCACCACACAGAGACCCATAGACTCATCACACAGAGACCCATAGACTCACACACACAGACCCATAGACTTATCATACAGAGAGCCATAGACTCACCACACAGAGACCCATAGACTACTCACACAGAGACCCACAGACTCACCACACAGAGACCCATAGACTCACTACACAGAGACCCACAGACTCACCACACAGATACCCATAGACTCACCACACAGAGAGCCACAGACTCACCACACAGAGAGCCACAGACTCACCACACAGAGACCCATAGACTCACCACACAGAGACCCATAGACTCACCACACAGAGAGACCCATAGAATCACACACTGAGACACATAGACTCATCACACAGAGAGCCATAGACTCATCACACAAAGACCCATAGACTCATCACACAGAGAGACTCATAGACTCACCACACAGACCCATAGACTCCCCACACAGAGACCCATAGACTCACTACACAGAGACCCATAGACTCACCACACAGAGACACATAGACTCGCCACACAGAGAGACTCATAGACTCACCACACAGAGACTCATAGACTCACCACACAGAGACCCATATACTCACACACAGAGACCCATAGACTCATCACACAGAGAGCCATAGACTCATCACACAGAGACCCATAGACTCACCACACAGAGAGATTCATAGACTGACCACACAGAGACTCATAGACTCACCACACAGAGACCGATAGACTCACACACAGAGACCCATAGACTCATCACACAGAGAGCCATAGACTCATCACACAGAGGGCCATAGACTCATCACACAGAGAGCCATAGACTCATCACACAGAGAGACTCATAGACTCACCACACAGAGACCCATAGACTCACCACACATAGACCCATAGACTCGCCACACAGAGATCCATAGACTCACCACACAGAGACCCACAGACTCACCACACAGAGACCCATAGACTCATCACACAGAGACCCATAGACTCACACACACAGACCCATAGACGTATCATACAGAGAGCCATAGACTCACCACACAGAGACCCATAGACTACTCACACAGAGACCCACAGACTCACCACACAGAGACCCACAGACTCATCACACAGAGACCCACAGACTCACCACACAGAGACCCATAGACTCACTAACACAGAGACCCATAGACTCACTCACACAGAGTCATATACTCACCACCCAGAGACCCATAGACTCACCACACAGAGACCCACAAACTCACCACAAAGAGACCCATAGACTCACCACACAGAGACCCACAGACTCACCACACAGAGACTCATAGACTCACCACACAGAGACCCATAGACTCACACACACAGACCCATAGACTTATCATACAGAGAGCCATAGACTCACCACACAGAGACCCATAGACTACTCACACAGAGACCCACAGACTCACTCACACAGAGACCCACAGACTCACACAGAGACCCATAGAGACCACACAGAGACCCACAGACTCATCACACAGAGAGCCACAGACTCATCACACAGAGAGCCATAGACTCACCACACAGAGACCCATAGACTCACTACACAGAGACCCACAGACTCACGACACAGAGACCCATAGACTCACCACACAGAGAGCCATAGACTCACCACACAGAGAGCCATAGACTCACACACACAGATACCCATAGACTCACCACACAGAGACCCATAGACTCACCACACAGAGACCCATAGACTCATCACACAGAGACCCACAGACTCACCACACAGAGACCCATAGACTCACCACACAGAGACCCATAGACTCACCACACAGAGACCCATAGACTCATCACACAGAGACCCACAGACTCACCACACAGAGACCCATAGACTCACCACACAGAGACCCATAGACTCATCACACAGAGACCCATAAACTCATCACACAGAGACCCATAGACTCACCACACAGAGACCCATAGACTCACCACACAGAGACCCATAGACTCATCACACAGAGACCCATAGACTCACACAGAGACCCATAGACTCGCCACAGAGAAACAAGGGGGATACGTGTGACACGTGTGTGTGACACGTGTGTGTGTGTGACACGTGTGTGTGACAGTTGACAAGGGTGACACGTGTGTGTGCGTGACACGTGTGTGTGTGTGTGACACGTGTGTGTGTGTGACACGTGTGTGTGACACGTGTGTGTGTGTGTGACACGTGTGTATGTGTGTGACACGTGTGTGTGTGTGACACGTGTGTGTTTGTGACAGGTGACAAGGGTGACACGTGTGTGTGTGACACGTGTGTGTGTGTGACACGTGTGTGTGTGACACGTGTGTGTGTGTGTGTGACACTTGTGTGTGTGTGACACGTGTGTGTGTGTGACACGTGTGTGTGTGACACGTGTGTGACACGTGTGTGTGTGACACGTGTGTGTGTGACACGTGTGTGTGTGTTACACGTGTGTGTGTGTGACACGTGTGTGTGTGTGTGTGACACGTGTGTGTGTGTGTGACACGTGTGTGTGTGTGACACGTGTGTGTGTGACACGTGTGTGTGTGACACGTGTGTGTGACACGTGTGTGTGTGTGACACGTGTGTGTGACACGTGTGTGTGTGATACGTGTGTGTGACATGTGTGTGTGTGTGACACGTGTGTGTGTGACACGTGTGTGTGTGACACGTGTGTGTGACACGTGTGTGTGTGTGACACGTGTGTGTGTGTGACACGTGTGTGTGACATGTGTGTGTGTGACACGTGTGTGACACGTGTGTGTGTGTGTGACACGTGTGTGTGACACGTGTGTGTGTGTGACACGTGTGTGTGACACGTGTGTGTGTGACACGTGTGTGTGACATGTGTGTGTGTGTGACACGTGTGTGTGTGTGACACGTGTGTGTGACACGTGTGTGTGTGTGACACGTGTGTGTGACACGTGTGTATGTGTGTGTGACACGTGTGTGTGTGACACGTGTGTGTGTGTGACACGTGTGTGTGACACGTGTGTGTGTGTGACACGTGTATGTGTGTGACACGTGTGTGTGTGTGTGACACGTGTGTGTGTGTGACACGTGTGTGTGTGTGTGACACGTGTGTGTGTGACACGTGTGTGTGTGTGTGACACGTGTGTGTGACACGTGTATGTGTGTGACACGTGTATGTGTGTGTGTGACACGTGTGTGTGACAGGTGATAAGGGTGACACGTGTGTGTGTGACACGTGTGTGTGTGTGTGTGACACGTGTGTGTGTGACACGTGTGTGTGTGTGACACGTGTGTGTGTGTGTGTGACACGTGTGTGTGTGTGTGTGACAGGTGATAAGGGTGACACGTGTGTAAATTGCCAGAGCCCATTCCCTCCCAGCGTCCCCTCTACACAGGGGCCCCCAGGGCCGCCTGGAGCCCCTGGGCAACCAGGTGACACACACACACACACACGTGTTACACACACACACGTGTTACACACACACACACGTGTTACACACACACACACACGTGTTACACACACACACATGGTACACACACACATGTTACACACACATGTTACACACACGTGTTACACGCACACGTGTTTCACACAAACACATGTTACACACACAAATGTCACACACACATGTTACACACACACGTGTTACACACACACACACACGTGTTACACACACACACGTACACACACACGTGTTACACACACACACGTATTACACACACACACACACGTACACACACACACGTGTTGCACACACACACACAAATGTGTTACGCACATACACGTGTCACACACACACACACGTGTTACACACACACACGTACACACCCGCACGTGTTACACACACACGTGTCACACACACACACACGTGTTACACACACACACACGTACACACACACACACACACGTGTTACACACACACACGTACACACACACACGTGTTACACACACACACACATGTTACACACACACACGTGTCACACACACACACACAAACGTACACACACACGTACAGACACGTATACAACAACAACCGCCATTCGCCACTAAGTGGCGGTGACGTCACCACGACACTTGTGCCAGGCCATGTGCACCTTGAGGCCACGTGAAGTGTCGAACGCCCGCGGGCAAGAGGTCACGGGGCAGACCCAGGTGCCACGGGTCGACTGACTGAGATGACTGGCTGATGCACCACCTGTGCGCCCTACTGTGGTAACCTGCTGTGCTTTAGCCACCCGGCGCTCCGCTCATTGTTGTGAGCGTCGCTCCTCCGCCCTCCGTTGTTGTTGGAGGGCGACTGCCTCCAACTGCCCAGTAGCAGCGTCCTTCACGAGCCTCCTCCTCTACAGAGGCCGATCTTGACACCGCTGGTACCAGTCATCGGCAAGTCCACTCAGCTCCACGTCCTCCTTTACCACATCGCTCCATCTCTTCTCTAGCCCGTGTCGCGCCCGTTTAGCCCCCTCAATCCGGCCGAACAAAAGCTGTTTCGGCATGCGGTGGCTGGGCATACGGGCTACATGACCCAGCCAACGCAGCCTTGCCTGCCGGAGGAGCTCACCGATGGGACCGTGCCCAGATCTTTCAATTTACACACACACACGTACACACACACGTACACACACACACGTACACACACACACACACACGTACACACACACACGTACACACACACGTACACACACACACGTACACACACACGTACACACACACACACGGTCACAAAGACACACACACACACACGTACACACACGTACACACACACGTACACAAACACACGTACACACACACACACACACGTACACACACACACGTACACAAACACACACACGTACACGTACACACACACGTACACACACACAGGTACACACACACACACACGTACACACACACACGTACACGTACACACACACGTACACACACACACGTACACACACACACGTACACACACACACACGTACACGTACACACACACACACGTACACACACACACACACGTACACGTACACACACACACATGTACACACACACACATGTACACACACACACACGTACACACACACACATGTACACACACACACATGTACACACACACACGTACACACACTTGCGTGTGGCTGAGTGTGGTTGACTCTACTGTGACCCACAGGTTTCCCCGGAACTCCGGGCTTCAAGGGCGACGTGGGAACCCCAGGCACCTCTGGGCCAAGGGGTCCCCCCGTGAGTATGGGGCAGTGTTGAGTCTATGGGGCAGTGTTGAGTCTATGGGCAGTGTTGAGTCTATGGTGCAGTGTTGAGTCTATGGGTGGCAGTGTTGAGTCTATGGTGCAGTGTTGAGTCTATGGGTGGCAGTGTTGAGTCTATGGTGCAGTGTTGAGTCTATGGGTGGCAGTGTTGAGTCTATGGTGCAGTGTTGAGTCTATAGTGCAGTGTTGAGTCTATGGGGCAGTGTTGAGTCTATGGTGCAGTGGTGAGTCTATGGTGCCGTGTTGAGTCTATGGGTGGCAGTGTTGAGGCTACGGTGCAGTGTTGAGTCTATGGTGCAGTGGTGAGTCTATGGTGCAGTGTTGAGTCTATGGGGCAGTGTTGAGTCGATGGTGCAGTGGTGAGTCTGTGGGGCAGTGTTGAGTCTATGGGCAGTGTTGAGTCTATGGGCAGTGTTGAGTCTATGGTACAGTGCTGAGTCTATGGTGCAGTGTTGAGTCTATGGTGCAGTGCTGAGTCTATGGTGCGGTGTTGAGTCTATGGTGCAGTGTTGAGTCTATGGTGCAGTGGTGAGTCTATGGTGCAGTGTTGAATCTATGGTGCAGTTTCGAGTCCATGGTGCAGTGTTGAGTCTATGGGCAGTGTTGAGTCTATGGGTAGTGTTGAGTCTATGGTGCAGTGTTGAGTCTATGGTGCAGTGTTGAGTCTATGGGCAGTATTGAGTCTATGGGCAGTGTTGAGTCTATGGTGCAGTGTTGAGTCTATGGTGCAGTGTTGTGTCTACAGTGCAGTGTTGAGTCTATGGTGCAGTGGTAAGTCTATGGGCAGTGTTGAGTCTATGGGCAGTGTTGAGTCTATGGGCAGTGTTGAGTCTATGGTGCAGTGGTGAGTTTATGGTGCAGTGTTGAGTCTATGGTGCAGTGTTGAGTCTACGGTGCAGTGGTGAGTCTGTGGGGCAGTGCTGAGTCTATGGTGCAGTGTTGAGTCTATGGTGCAGTGATGAGTCTACGGTGCAGTGTTGAGTCTATGGGGCAGTGTTGAGTCTATGGTGCAGTGGTGAGTCTATGGTGCGGTGTTGAGTCTATGGTGCAGTGCTGAGTCTATGGTGCGGTGTTGAGTCTATGGTGCAGTGTTGAGTCAATGGTGCAGTGTTGAGTCTATGGTGCAGTGGTGAGTCTACGGTGCAGTGTTGAGTCTACGGGGCAGTGTTGAGTCTATGGTGCAGGGGTGAGTCTATGGTGCAGTGTTGAGTCTATGGTGCAGTGTTGAGTCTATGGTGCAGTGCTGAGTCTATGGTGCAGTGTTGATTCTATGGTGCAGTGTTGAGTCTATGGTGCAGTGCTGAGTCTATGGTGCAGTGTTGAGTCTATGGTACAGTGCTGAGTCTATGGTGCAGTGTTGAGTCTATGGGTGGCAGTGTTGAGTCTATGGTGCAGTGTTGAGTCTATGGTGCAGTGTTGAGTCTATGGTGCGGTGTCTTGTCTATGGTGCAGTGTTGAGTCTCTGGTGCAGTGTTGAGTCTATGGTGCAGTGTTGAGTCTATGGTACAGTGTTGAGTCTATGGTGCAGTGGTGAGTCTATGGTGCAATGTTGAATCTATGGTGCAGTTTCGAGTCCATGGTGCAGTGTTGAGTCTATGGGCAGTGTTGAGTCTATGGGTAGTGTTGAGTCTATGGTGCAGTGTTGAGTCTATGGTGCAGTGTTGAGTCTATGGGCAGTATTGAGTCTATGGGCAGTGTTGAGTCTATGGTGCAGTGTTGTGTCTACAGTGCAGTGTTGAGTCTGTGGTGCAGTGTTGAGTCTATGGTGCAGTGTTGAGTCTATGGTGCAGTGTTGAGTCTATGGTGCAGTGTTGAGTCTATGGTGCAGTGTTGAGTCTATGGTGCAGTGGTGAATCTATGGTGCAGTGTTAAGTCTATGGTGCCGTGTTGAGTCTATGGGAGGCAGTGTTGAGTCTACGGGGCAGTGTTGAGTCTATCTTGCAGTGTTGAGTCTATGGTGCAGTGTCTAGTCTATTGTGCAGTGTTGAGTCTATTGAGCAGTGTTGAGTCTATGGTGCAGTGTTGAGTCTATGGTGCAGTGTTGAGTCTATGGTGCAGTGTTGAGTCTATGGTGCAGTGTTCAGTCTATGGTGCAGTGTTGAGTCTATGGTGCAGTGTTGAGTCTATGGGCAGTGTTGAGTCTATGGTGCAGTGTTGAGTCTCTGGTGCAGTGTTGAGTCTATGGTGCGGTGTTGAGTCTATGGTGCAGGGTTGAGTCTATGGTGCAGTGTTGAGTCTATGGGCAGTGTTGAGTCTATGGTGCAGTGTTGAGTCTATGGTGCAGTGTTGAGTATATGGGCAGTGTTGAGTCTATGGTGCAGTGTTGAGTCTCTGGTGCAGTGTTGAGTCTATGGTGCGGTTTGAGTCTATGGTGCAGGGTTGAGTCTATGTTGCAGTGTTGAGTCTATGGGCAGTGTTGAGTCTATGGTGCAGTGTTGAGTCTATGGTGCAGTGTTGAGTCTATGGTGCGGTGTTGAGTCTATGGTGCAGTGTTTAGTCCATGGTGACTATTGTGCTAATGTGTTAATGTGTCGACGATGTGAATTGTGGCTGTTGTTGTAATTGTTGTGGTTTATGCTGTTGTCGTTGATGGTCGCTGTGACTTAATTGCCCCGGTCTTTCAGGGTATCCCCGGCCCCGTGGGGCGTCTGGGTGCCCCGGGGCTCAAAGGGGACCCAGGATCTGCGTTCCCCGTGCCGGGTACCAAGGGCGACGAAGGGGACCCTGGGAGGCCGGGGATCGACGGACGGCCCGGGAACCCCGGGAGGCCTGGGGTGGATGGGTCCCCCGGGTTCCCGGGGTCTAAAGGGGACCCTGTGAGTGACGACACACATACACGAGGGATACCCCCTAAACTTCAGTGAATACGGTAATACCTGTAGCACGTGTGGGTCTTATACCACAGTGAATACGGTAATACCAGTACCACGTGTGAGTCTTATACCACAGTGAATACGGTGATACTAGCACCACGTGTGGGTCTTATACCCCAGTGAATACGGTGATACTAGTACCACGTGTGGGTCTTATACCACAGTGAATACGGTAATACTAGTACCACGTGTGGGTCTTGTACCAAAGTGAATACGGTAATACTATTACCACGTGGGGGTCTTATACCCCAGTGAATACGGTAATACCTGTACCACGTGTGGGTCTTATACCCCAGTGAATACGGTGATACTAGTACCAGGTGTGGGTCTTATACCCCAGTGAATACGGTAATACCTGTACCACGTGTGGGTCTTATACCCCAGTGAATACGGTGATACTAGTACCACGTGTGGGTCTTATACCACAGTGAATACGGTAATACTAGTACCACGTGTGGGTGTTATACCACAGTGAATACGGTAATACTAGTACCACGTGTTGGTCTTATACCCCAGTGAATACGGTAATACTAGTACCACGTGTGGGTCTTATACCACAGTGAATACGGTAATACTAGTACCACGTGTGGGTCTTATACCACAGTGAATACGGTAATACTAGTACCACCAATGGGTCTTTTACCCCAGTGAATACGGTAATACTAGTACCACGTGTAAGTCTTATACCCCAGTGAATACGGTAATACTAGTACCAGGTGTGGTTGTTATACCCCAGTGAATACGGTAATACTAGTACCACGTGTGGGTCTTATACCCCAGTGAATACGGTGATACTAGTACCACGTGTGGGTCTTATACCACAGTGAATGCGGTAATACTAGTACCACCAATGGGTCTTTTACCCCAGTGAATACGGTAATACTAGTACCACGTGTAAGTCTTATACCCCAGTGAATACGGTAATACTAGTACCAGGTGTGGTTGTTATACCCCAGTGAATACGGTAATACTAGTACCACGTGTGGGTCTTATACCCCAGTGAATACGGTGATACTAGTACCACGTGTGGGTCTTATACCACAGTGAATGCGGTAATACTAGTACCACGTGTGGGACTTATACCACAGTGAATACGGTAATACTAGTACCATGTGTGGGTCTTATACCACAGTGAATACGGTAATACTAGTACCACGTGTGGGTCTTATACCACAGTGAATACGGTAATACTAGTACCAGGTGTGGGTCTTATACCACAGTGAATACGGTAATACCAGTACCACGTGTAGGTCTTATACCCCAGTGAATACGGTAATACTAGCACCACGTGTGGATGTTATACCACAGTGAATACGGTAATACTAGTACCACGTGTGGGTCTTATACCACAGTGAATACGGTAATACTAGCACCACGTGTGGGTCTCATACCACAGTGAATACGGTGATACTAGCACCACGTGGGGGTCTTATACCCCAGTGAATACGGTAATACTAGCACCACGTGTGAGTCTTACACCACAGTGAATACGGTAATACTAGCACCACGTGTGGGTCTTACACCACAGTGAATACGGTAATACTAGTACCACGTGTGGGTCTTATACGACAGTGAATACGGTGATGCTAGTACCACGTGTGAGTCTTATACCACAGTGAATACGGTAATACCAGTACCACGTGTGAGTCTTACACAACAGTGAATACGGTGATACTAGCACCACGTGTGGGTCTTATACCACAGTGAATACGGTAATACTAGCACCACGTGTGAGTCTTATACCACAGTGAATACGGTAATACTAGCACCACGTGTGAGTCTTATACCCCAGTGAATACGGTAATACTAGTACCACGTGTGGGTCTTACACCACAGTGAATACGGTAATACTAGCACCACGTGTGAGTCTTACACCACAGTGAATACGGTAATACTAGCACCACGTGTGGGTCTTATACCACAGTAAATACGGTAATACTAGTACCACGTGTGGGTCTTATTCCCCAGTGAATACGGTAATACTAGTACCACGTGTTGGTCTTATACCACAGTAAATACGGTAATACCAGTACCACGTGTGGTTGTAATGGATTTTGTGTCTACCCCGCCCCCTCCCCCCCGAAGGCCCCGTTTGGACTGAAAGGGGAGCAGGGTCCACCGGGCCCCCCGGGATTTTCGTCATCGCCGGGGCTACAGGGCCCCCCGGGACCCCCAGGGATAGGGTTCCCTGGCCCCCCCGGCATGAAGGGGCCGCAGGGGGTCCCGGGCCGGCCGGGTGCCCCAGGGACTCCCGGTGAGATTTTTATTTGTTTAGTTTCAAAAATAAAAAATAAAAATAAATACAAAATCTTAACTTGAAGCTTTCGCGTACTTGCAGGAATCCACAGCGCTGGTGAAGTGATCTTCTTTGGTTCTTTCGGTAAAGTCACCACCACGTAGAATGTGACTAAAATAATAATACATTGATACAAATAACACGATAAAATTCTCACGACGTTTCGGCCACAACACAAGCGGCCTTCATCAGGTGAAGGGACGAGACTGTCTGGTAGGTCACTCCAGCGCTGTCCTCCAGACAGTCTCGTCCCTTCACCTGATGAAGGCCGCTTGTGTCGTGGCCGAAACGTCGTGAGAATTTCATCGCGTTACTTTATTTTATCAATTTATTATTTTCTTCTCATTCCACGTGGTGGTGACTTTACCGAAGGAACCAAAGAAGATGAATCCTTGCAGTCACGAAAGCTTTAAATCGAAATTTTTTTGGTGAAGTGATCACGTGGTGGGTAGACAAAGTAAAATACAACCCCCAAAATAAATAAATAATAAATTATAATTATTTTTTGTTTTATTAAATTGTAATGAAATGTTTTTTGGTCTACAAGCGACTGATTTACCTTCACCTATACATCTGTGAGAGGCGGGGGGGGGGAGGGGTGTGTGGAAACAACGAGCTTCATAGCTTTTCGGATTCTTCCTGCAGTATAAATACAATATCCTGATTGTGCTGCTTGTTCATAACAGCACTTGCCCCAACAACTTGTTAGAGGCTACACGGGGGACCTTTGTCTATGGAGCACTTGCCCCAACAACTTGTAATAGGCTACACGGGGGACCTTTGTCTATGGAGCACTTGCCCCAACAACTTGTTAGAGGCTACACGGGGGACCTTTGTCTATGGAGCACTTGTCCCCATACACACAGCCTATCAGAGGCTACACGGGGGACCTTTGCCTTTGCAGCACTTGCCTCAACAGCCTGCCAGAGGCTACACGGGGGACTTTTGTCTTTGCAGCACTTGCCCCCATACACACAGCCTGTCAGAGGCTACACGGGGGACCTTTGTCTATGGAGCACTTGCCCCAACAGCCTGCCAGAGGCTACCCGGGGGACCTTTGTCTTTGCAGCACTTGCCCCAACAGCCTGCCAGAGGCTACACGGGGGACCTTTGCCTTTGCAGCACTTGCCCCAACAGCCTGCCAGAGGCTACCCGGGTGACCTTTGTCTATGGAGCACTTGCCCCAACAGCCTGCCAGAGGCTACACGGGGGACCTTTGTCTTTGTAGCACTTGCCCCCATACACACAGCCTGTCAGAGGCTACACGGGGGACCTTTGTCTATGGAGCACTTGCCCCAACAGCCTGCCAGAGGCTACACGGGGGACCTTTGTCTATGGTGCACTTGTCCCCATACACACAGCCTGTCAGAGGCTACACGGGGGACCTTTGCCTTTGCAGCACTTGCCTCAACAGCCTGCCAGAGGCTACACGGGAGACCTTTGTCTATGGAACACTTGCCCCAACAGCCTGCCAGAGGCTACCCGGGTGACCTTTGTCTATGGAGCACTTGCCCCAACAGCCTGCCAGAGGCTACCCGGGTGACCTTTGTCTATGGAGCACTTGCCCCAACAGCCTGCCAGAGGCTACCCGGGTGACCTTTGTCTATGGAGCACTTGCCCCAACAGCCTGTCCGAGGCTACACGGGGGACCTTTGCCTTTGCAGCACTTGCCCCAACAGCCTGTCCGAGGCTACACGGGTGACCTTTGTCTTTGCAGCACTTGCCCCAACAGCCTGCCAGAGGCTACCCGGGTGACCTTTGCCTTTGTGACTTGACCTCTGCCCCCCCCCCCCACGTGACGCTCCGCGTTAGGCGAGAAGGGAGACCCCGGCTTAACCAAGACTGAGCCTGGGCCCTCAGGGCCTGCAGGACCCCCTGGGGGACAAGGACCCCCGGGGTTCCCAGGTAAGACCCCCACCCTCCCACCCCCACAGTCCCCCCTTCCCTCTCCAAGGGGGCCCTCCTCACTACCCCATCTCAAGTGTCCAAGGGGACCCCCCCCCTCCTCCCCCAACTCCCCCCCCCCCCTCTCATCCCTGTCACCTGACGTTGTTGACGTTGTTGTTGTTGTTGACACATTCTCTGCCCCTCTCCGCACTCAGGGACCCCGGGATTCGAAGGGAGTCCAGGGACCCCGGGGCAGCCGGGGCCCAAAGGGGATCAGGGACTCCCTGGCAGGGGGGTCCCTGGAGGACCTGGACCCAAAGGTGAGACAGATCGTCCATACCTTACGTACGGACACCTGTGTGTGTGTGTGTGTCTCTCTCTCTCTGTCCATCTGTCCATCCCTCCAAATGTGTGTTCATCTGTCTGTCTGTCCATCTGTCCATCTGTCTGTCTGTCCATCTCTCTGTCTGTCTGTCCATCCCTCCATCTGTCTGTCCATCTCTCTGTCTGTCTGTCCATCCCTCCATCTGTCTGTCCATCTGTCTGTCTGTCCATCTGTCTGTCTGTCTGTCCATCCTTCCATCTGTCTGTCCATCTCTCTGTCCATCTGTCTGTCCGTCTGTCTGACCGTCTGTCCATCCCTCCATCTGTCTGTCCATCTGTCCATCTCTCTGTCCATCTGTCTGTCCATCTGTCTGTCCGTCTGTCCGTCCATCCCTCCATCTGTTTGTCCATCTGTCCATCTCTCTGTCCATCCAAGCATCTGTGTGTCCATCTCTCAATCTCTCCGTCTGTCTGTCCATCCCTCCATCTGTCTGGCCGTCTGTCTGTCTGTCTGTCCATCCCTTCATCTGTGTGTCCAACTGTTCATCTGTCTGTCTGTCTGTCCGTCCCTCCATCTGTGTGTCCATCTGTCCATCTGTCCGTCTGTCTGTCCATCCCTCCATCTGTGTGTCCATCTGTCCATATCTCCGTCTGTCCGTCTGTCTCTCCGTCCCTCCATCCGTGTGTCCATCTGTCTGTATGTCCATCTGTCCGTCTGTCTGTCGGTCCCTCCATCTGTGTGTCCACCTGTCTGTATGTCCATCTGTCCGTCTGTCAGACTGTCTGTCCATCCCTCCATCTGTGTGTCCATCTGTTCATCTGTCTACCTGTCTGTCCGTATGTCCGTCTGTCTGTCCATCCCTCCATCTGTCTGGCCGTCTGTCTGCCCGTCTGTCCATCCCTCCATCTGTGTGTCCAACTGTCCATCTGTCCGTCTGTCCATCCCTCCATCTGTGTGTCCATCTGTCCGTCTGTCCATCTCTCTGTCCGTCTGCCCGTCTGTCCGTCCCTCCATCTGTGTGTCCATCTGTCCGTCTGTCCGTCTGTCTGCCCGTCTGACCGTCCCTCTATCTGTGTGTCCATCTGTCTGTCTGTCTGTCTGCCCGTCTGTCCGTCCCTCCATCTGTGTGTCCATCTGTCCGTCTGTCCGTCTGTCTGCCCGTCTGTCCGTCGCTCCATCTGTGTGTCCATCTGTCCGTCTGTCCATCTCTCTGTCCGTCTGCCCGTCTGTCCGTCCCTCAATCTGTGTGTCCATCTGTCCATCTGTCCGTCTGTCCGTCCGTCTGTCCGTCCCTCCATCTGTGTGTCCATCTGTCTGTCTGTCTGCCCGTCTGTCCGTCCCTCCATCTGTGTGTCCATCTGTCCGTCTGTCCGTCCGTCTGGGTGGTGCTGGCCACCCACCCACCCACCCACCTCGTGTCCCACCGTGCCGGTAGCCATCATAGGCGCTGCTGCTGCTGCCGCTCGCCACCACTGACAGCACTTGCCCCAGCGGCTTGTTGAGGCTACACGGGGGTGGATCTTTGTCTTTGTGTCTGTCGTGCGTGTGTCCGTGGCGTCTTCAGGCTTCTCGGGTACCCCGGGAACTCCCGGAAACCCCGGGGGGCCCGGCACGCCGGGACAGGGTGGCAATCCGGGCAGCCCCGGATTCCCCGGCATCAAGGTGAGGGAGAAGAAGCGCCAAAGCAGCAGGAGGCGCTGCTCCTGGGAATGTCGATTTCCATCTGTGCGGGTGTCTCTGCTGTGAGTTTGTGGGTGTCTCTGCTGTGAGTCTGTGGGTGTCTCTGTGTGAGTCTGTGGGGCTCTGTGTGTCTGTGGGTGTCTCTGCTGTGAGTTTGTGGGTGTCTCTGCTGTGAGTCTGTGGGTGTCTCTGCTGTGTCTGTGGGTGTCTCTGTGTGTCTGTGGGTGTCTCTGCTGTGAGTTTGTGGGTCTCTCTGCTGTGAGTCTGTGTGTCTCTGCTGTGAGTTTGTGGGTCTCTGTGTGAGTCTGTGGGTCTCTGTGTGAGTCTGTGGGGCTCTGTGTGAGTCTGTGGGTCTCTCTGCTGTGAGTCTGTGGGTGTCTCTGCTGTGAGTTTGTGGGTCTCTCTGCTGTGAGTCTGTGGGTGTCTCTGTTGTGAGTCTGTGGGTGTCTCTGTGTGAGTCTGTGGGTGTCTCTGCTGTGAGTTTGTGGGTCTCTGTGTGAGTCTGTGGGTGTCTCTGTGTGAGTTTACGGGTCTCTATGTGAGTCTGTGTGTCTCTGTGTGAGTCTGTGGGTGTCTCTGTGTGGGTCTGTGGGTCTCTGTGTGAGTCTGTGGGTGTCTCTGTGTGAGTTTACGGGTCTCTATGTGAGTCTGTGTGTCTCTGTGTGAGTCTGTGGGTGACTCTATGTGAGTCTGTGGGTGTCTCTGTGTGAGTCTACGGGTGTCTGTGTGAGTCTGTGGGTGTCTCTCTGTGAGTCTGTGGGTGTCTCTGTATGAGTCTACGGGTCTCTGTGTAGGCCTATGGGTCTCTGTTAGTCTGTGGGTCTTTGTGTGAGTCTATGGGTCTTTGTGTGAGTGTGGGTGTCTCTGTGTAAGTCTGTGGGTCTCTGTGTGAGTCTGTGGGTCTCTGTGTAAGTCTGTGGGTCTCTGTGTGAGTATGTGGGTGTCTCTGTGTGAGTCTACGGGTCTCTGTGTGAGTCTGTGGGTGTCTCTGCTGTGAGTTTGTGGGTCTCTGTGTGAGTCTGTGGGTGTCTCTATGTGAGTCTACGGGACTCTGTGTGAGTCTGTGGGTGTCTCTGCTGTGAGTTTGTGGGTGTCTCTGTGTGAGTCTGTGGGTGTCTCTGTGTGAGTCTGTGGGTGTCTCTGTGTGAGTCTGTGGGTGTCTCTGTGTGAGTCTACGGGTCTCTGTGTGAGTCTGTGGGTGTCTCTGTGTGAGTCTGTGGGTATCTGTGTGAGTCTGTGGGTGTCTCTGCTGTGAGTTTGTGGGTCTCTGTGTGAGTCTGTGGGTGTCTCTGTGTGAGTCTGTGGGTGTCTCTCTGTGAGTCTGTGGGTGTCTCTGTGTGAGTCTACGGGTCTCTGTGTAAGTCTATGGGTCTCTATGAGTCTGTGGGTCGTTGTGTGAGTCTATGGGTCTCTGTGTGAGTCTATGGGTCGTTGTGTAAGTGTGGGTGTCTCTGTGTAAGTCTGTGGGTCTCTGTGTGAGTCTGTGGGTCTCTGTGTAAGTCTGTGGGTCTCTGTGTGAGTATGTGGGTGTCTCTGTGTGAGTCTACGGGTCTCTGTGTGAGTCTGTGGGTGCCTCTGCTGTGAGTTTGTGGGTCTCTGTGTGAGTCTGTGGGTGTCTGTGTGAGTCTACGGGTCTCTGTGTGAGTCTGTGGGTGTCTCTGTGTGAGTCTACGGGTCTCTGTGTGAGTCTGTGGGTCTCTCTGTGAGTCTGTGGGTGTCTCTGTGTGAGTCTACGGGCCTCTGTGTGAGTCTATGGGTCTTTGTGTGAGTCTATGGGTCTCTGTGTGAGTCTGTGGGTCTCTATGTGAGTCTGTGGGTGTCTCTGATGTGAGTTTGTGGGTCTCTCTGTGAGTCTGTGGGTGTCTCTGCTGTGAGTTTGTGGGTCTCTCTGTGAGTCTGTGGGTGTCTCTGCTGTGAGTTTGTGGGTCTCTGTGTGAGTCTGTGGGTGTCTCTGTGTGAGTTTACGGGTCTCTGTGTAAGTCTATGGGTCTCTGTGAGTCTGTGGGTCTTTGTGTGAGTCAAGGGGTCTCTGTGTGAGTCTATGGGTCTTTGTGTAAGTGTGGGTGTCTCTGTGTAAGTCTGTGGGTCTCTGTGTGAGTCTGTGGGTCTCTGTGTAAGTCTGTGGGTCTCTGTGTGAGTATGTGGGTGTCTCTGTGTGAGTCTACGGGTCTCTGTGTGAGTCTGTGGGTGTCTCTGCTGTGAGTTTGTGGGTCTCTGTGTGAGTCTGTGGGTGTCTCTGTGTGAGTCTGTGGGTCTCTGTGTGAGTCTGTGGGTGTCTCTGCTGTGAGTTTGTGGGTCTCTGTGTGAGTCTGTGGGTGTCTCTGCTGTGAATTTGTGGGGCTCTCTGCTGTGAGTCTGTGGGTGTCTCTGTGTGAGTCTACGAGCCTCTGTGTGAGTCTATGTGTCTCTGTGTGAGTCTATGTACGTGTGTGTATGTTGAACTTCTTTCGCACCGTACGTAGCCGACCGTGGCCAATCAGGGGCGCGGCGGGCCTGTGCCAGGCTAGGTGCACTTTGAGACCATCACGTGGGGCTAGTGGTAGTGTAGAGGTGGTAGTGGTTTGGGGAGTCACCGCTCACGGCAAACACCGGTGACGATTATCTGAACCCGGTCCTGGTCCTCGCCTAGGTCGACTCGGCCTCAAATGATTTGCCTGGTGTAGCTGTGTGCAGTATAAACATCGCACCCCTTGGGGAGACAAAGGCGGCCGGGCGTGGTGCTGGTAGCCACCCACCCCCTCGTGTGTCACAGTGCCGGTAGCCTTCATACAGTAGGTGCTGTTGCTAGCGAGCAACAGCACTTGCCCCTACAGTCTGTAGAGGCTACACGGGGGACCTTTGTTTGTGTCTACCTTCATAGGTGCTGCTACTCGCTACTAACAGCACTTGCCCCTACAGTCTGTTGAGGTTACACGGGGGATCTTTGTCTATGTCTACCTTCATAGCTGCTGCTACTCGCTACTAACAGCACTTGCCCCTACAGCCTGTAGAGGCTACACGGGGGACCTTTGTCTGTGTCTACCTTCATAGCTGCTGCTGCTCGCTACTAACAGCACTTGCCCCTGCAGTCTGTAGAGGCTACACGGGGGATCTTTGTCTGTGTGTGTGACAACAGGGAGACCCCGGCTTTGGCACCCCGGGACCATCGGGAACCCCAGGGCCCCGTGGGGTCCCCGGGCCCCCGGGCCTGAAGGGGGACCCCGGGCTACCGGGACAGGGGGCCCAACCCGGGCGACCCGGGGCGGATGGAACGCCGGGGCCCAAGGGTTCGTTCACCGCTCTGTAGACTTGGAATCCGAAGAGCTATGAAGCTCTTTGCGTGGACAGATGGTCTGGGAGGGTCACAGAGACGCATATAGAAGCATAGAGACCCACAGACACCTACAGAGACCCATAGAGACCCATACTCATAGAGGCCCCAACTCACAGAGACCCATACTCATAGAGACCCATACTCTTAGAGACCCATAGAGACCCATACTCACAGAGACCCATAGTGACCCATACTCATAGAGACCCAAACTCATAGAGACCCATAGAGATCCATACCCATAGAGACCCATAGAGACCCATACTCACAGAGACCCATAGAGACCCAAACTCATAGAGACCCAAACTCACAGAGACCCATACTCATAGAGACCCATACTCACAGAGACCCATAGACACCCACACTCATAGAGACCCATACTCATAGAGACCCAAACTCATAGAGACCCATACTCATAGAGACCCATACTCATAGAGACCCATACTCACAGAGACCCATAGACACCCACACTCATAGAGACCCATACTCATAGAGACCCATACTCATAGAGACCCATACTCACAGGGACCCATCCTCATAGAGACCCATACTCATAGAGACCCATACTCACATAGACCCATACTCACAGAAACCCACACTCATAGAGATCCATACTCACAGGCACCCATCCTCATAGAGACCCATACTCATAGAGACCCACACTCATAGAGACCCATACTCACAGAAACCCACACTCATAGAGACCCACACTCATAGAGACCCATACTCACAGAAACCCACACTCATAGAGACCCACACTCATAGAGATCCATACTCACAGGCACCCATCCTCATAGAGACCCATACTCACAGAGACCCAAACTCATAGAGACCCACACTCATAGAGACCCATACTCACAGAAACCCACACTCATAGAGACCCATACTCACAGGCACCCATCCTCATAGAGACCCATACTCACAGAGACCCATACTCATAGAGACCCATACTCATAGAGACCCATACTCACAGAGACCCATACTCATAGAGACCCAAACTCATAGAGACCCATACTCACAGAGACCCATACTCATAGAGACCCATACTCACAGAGACCCATACTCATAGACACCCACACTCATAGAGACCCATACTCACAGAGACCCACACTCATAGAGACCCATACTCATAGACACCCACACTCATAGAGACCCATACTCACAGAGACCCACACTCATAGAGACCCATACTCATAGAGACCCATACTCATAGAGACCCAAACTCATAGAGACCCACACTCATAGACACCCATCCTCATAGAGACCCATACTCATAGAGACCCATACTCACAGAGACCCATACTCACAGGGACCCATCCTCATAGAGACCCACATTCATAGAGACCCATACTCACATAGACCCATACTCACAGAAACCCACACTCATAGAGACCCATACTCACAGAGACCCAAACTCATAGACACCCACACTCATAGACACCCACACTCACAGAGACCCATACTCACAGAGACCCAAACTCATAGAGACCCACACTCATAGACACCCACACTCATAGACACCCACACTCACAGAGACCCACGCAGAACCAGAGAGACCCACAGAGACCCACGGACATAACGCTGCCTCTGGGTTCGGCCAATCAGCATCGAGGACGACAGTGCCTAACAACATCGTTCAATCTCACGAGAGCCATGCTCGCTCGCATGTTTCATCACACGCATGTTGTGTGTTTCATGCCCTGCACGCGTGTTCTCGTCTGCGTCTGTGTGTGAGGCCGCCCATAAATGACGTCACGCGATTTTTTGACGATTTTTGACCCCCCCCGCACCCCCTCCCCGTCAGACCTCCCCCCTCCTCCTCCTCAAATATGACGTCACAAAGCTCTGCCGCCACCCCCCAAATAAATAAATATCGCATGCTTCTAATTATATTCTTGGTTCTTTCGGTAAAGTCACCACCACGTTGGAAGGGAAACAATAAAATAATGAAAATATTAAACTAATAAAATTATTATTCTTGCTTCTTTCGGTAAAGTCCACCACCACGTTAGAAGGGAAACAATAAAATAATAAAAATATAAAACTAATAAAATTATTATTATTATTGGTTCTTTCGGTAAAGTCACCACCACGTTGGAAGGGAAACAATAAAATAATGAAAATATTAAACTAATAAAATTATTATTTTTGGTTCTTTCGGTAAAGTCCACCACCACGTTAGAAGGGAAACAATAAAAATATAAAACAATAAAATTATTATTCTTGGTTCTTTCTGTAAAGTCACCACCACGTTGGAAGGGAAACAATAAAATAATGAAAATATTAAACTAATAAAATTATTATTCTTGGTTCTTTCGGTAAAGTCCACCACCACGTTAGAAGGGAAACAATAAAATAATAAAAATATAAAACAATACAATTATTATTCTTGGTTCTTTCGGTAAAGTCACCACCACGTTAGAAGGGAAACAATAAAATAATAAAAATATAAAACTAATAAAGTTATTATTCTTGGTTCTTTCGGTAAAGTCGCCACCACGTTAGAAGGGAAACAATAAAATAATAAAAATATAAAAACAATAAAATTATTATTCTTGGTTCTTTCGGTAAAGTCACCACCACGTTAGAAGGGAAACAATAAAATAATGAAAGTATAAAACAATAAAATTATTATTCTTGGTTCTTTCGGTAAAGTCACCACCACGTTAGAAGGGAAACAATAAAATAATAAAAATATAAAACAATAAAATTATTATTCTTGGTTCTTTCGGTAAAGTCACCACCACGTTAGAAGGAAAACAATAAAATAATAAAAATATAAAACTAATAAAATTATTATTCTTGGTTCTTTCGGTAAAGTCACCACCACGTTAAAAGGGAAACAATAAAATTATAAAACAGTAAAATTATTATTCTTGGTTCTTTCGGTAAAGTCACCACCACGTAGAAGGGAAACAATAAAATAATAAAAATATAAAACAAAACTATTATTCTTGGTTCTTTCGGTAAAGTCACCACCACGTTAGAAGGGAAACAATAAAATAATTAAAATATAAAACAGTAAAATTATTATTCTTGGTTCTTTCGGTAAAGTCACCACCACGATCGAAGGGAAACAATAAAATAATAAAAATATAAAACAATAAAATTATTATTCTTGGTTCTTTCTGTAAAGTCACCACCACGTTAGAAGGGAAACAATAAAATAATAAAAATATAAAACAATAAAATTATGATTCTTGGTTCTTTCGGTAAAGTCACCACCACATTAGAAGGGAAACAATAAAATAATAAAAATATAAAACAATAAAATTATTATTCTTGGTTCTTTCGGTAAAGTCACCACCACGTTAGAAGGGAAACAATAAAATAATAAAAATATAAAACAATAACATTATTATTCTTGGTTCTTTCGGTAAAGTCACCACCACGTTAGAAGGGAAACAATAAAATAATAAAAATATAAAACAATAAAATTATTATTCTTGGTTCTTTCGGTAAAGTCACCACCACGTTAGAAGGGAAACAATAAAATAAAAATAATATAAAACAGTAAAATTATTATTCTTGGTTCTTTCGGTAAAGTCACCACCACGTTAGAAGGGAAACAATAAAATAATAAAAATATAAAACTAATAAAATTATTATTCTTGGTTCTTTCGGTAAAGTCACCACCACGTTAGAAGGGAAACAATAAAATAATAAAAATGTAAAACAATAAAATTGTTATTCTTGGTTCTTTCGGTAAAGTCACCACCACGTTAGAAGGGAAACAATAAAATAATAAAAATATAAAACAGTAAAATTCTCACGACGTTTCGACTGCAACACAAGCAGCAATCATCATCAGGTGTGAAAACCACAGCAAGAACAATTTTAAGCATGTTTTAAGCTTTAAATCAAAATGCTTCAAATCGCTTTAAGCTATTGTCATTGTAGTTGCGTGTTTAATGTGGCTCTGCACTCCTATGATGTTGTAGGAGAAAACATTTATTAAAATATTTTTAATGTAAAGCTTTCGTGACTGCAGTGATTCACATTCTTGGTTCTTTCGGTAAAGTCGCCACCACGTAGAAGGGAAACAATAAAAAAATAAAATTTCTAACGTGGTGGTGACTTTACCGAAAAAACCAAGAATAATAATATTATTGTTTTATATCTTTATTATTGTATTGTTTCCCTTCTACGTGGTGACTTTACCGAAAGAACCGAGAATATGTATATATATAAAAACAAGTCTATTTAATTAAGTAGAACGTGTTTGCCTGTATTTATTTATCGATCAAGTTGCGAATTTTTACGTGACGTCACATTTCTCAAACCCCTCCCCCCCCTTGTCACACATCGTCACCCCCCGCCCCCCGCTAGGTGTGTGACGTCATTTATGGATGGCACGTGTGTCAGTGTGTGTGTCTGTGTGTGTGTCTGTGTGTGTGTGTCTGTGTGTGTGTCTATTTGCGGGGAGCGGTGGTGCAGCAGTTAGCGCTACGTTGCGCTGTGAACCTGGCGACCCCTGTGTTGCGTGTGTGTGTGCGTGTGTGTGTGCGTGTGTGTGTGTTTGTGGGGAGCGATAGTGTAGCGGTTAGCGCTACGCTGCGCTATGAACCTGGCGACCCAGGTTCGATTCCCGCTCACGGCCAACACCAGTGACGATTATCTGAACCGGTCCCGGGCCTCCCCTAGGTCGACTCAGCCTCAAATGAGTACCTGGTGCGGTGTGTAAACATTGCCACTAGGGAGACAAAGGCGGTCGGGCGTGGTGCTGGCCACCCACCCCCTCGTCTACCGTTCCGGCCTTCATAGGTGCTCGCTAACAGCACTTGCCCCTACAGTCTGTTAAGGCTATATGGGGGATCTTTGTCTCTGTCTTTTGTGTCTATTTGCGGGGAGCGGTGGTGCAGCAGTTAGCGCTACGTTGCGCTGTGAACCTGGCGACCCCTGTGTTGTGTGTGTGTGTGCGCTCCACAGGCGATGCAGGGTTCCAGGGGAGGCCCGGTCAACCGGGGTCACCTGGTACCCCTGGCAGGGGCTCTCCTGGAGCAACGGGGACCCCAGGACCATCGGGTCCACCCGGGACCCCAGGTGAGTGCCCACACACAGAGACCCACAGACTACTCACACATAGAGACCCATAGACTAACACATAGAGACCCATAGACTCACACACAGAGACCCATAGACTCACTCACACAGAGACCCATAGACTACACACATAGAGACCCATAGACTACTCACACAGAGACACATAGACTCATCACACAGAGACCCATAGACTCACACACAGAGACCCATAGACTACTCACACAGAGACACATAGACTCATACATAGAGACCCATAGACTACTCACACAGAGACACATAGACTCATCACACAGAGACCCATAGACTCACACATAGAGACCCATAGACTCACCACACAGAGACCCATAGACTACACACATAGAGACCCATAGACTCACCACACAGAGACCCATAGACTACTCACACAGAGACACATAGACTCATACATAGAGACCCATAGACTACTCACACAGAGACACATAGACTCATCACACAGAGTCCCATAGACTCACACACAGAGACCCATAGACTCACACATAGAGACCCATAGACTCACACACAGAGACCCATAGACTCACACATAGAGACCCATAGACTCACACACAGAGACCCATAGACTCACACATAGAGACCCATAGACTCACTCACACAGAGACCCATAGACTACACACATAGAGACCCATAGATTCACACACACAGAGACCCATAGACTCACACATACAGACCCATAGACTACTCACACAGAGACCCATAGACTCACACATAGAGACCCATAGACTCACACAGAGACCCATAGACTACTCACACAGAGACACATAGACTCACACACACAGAGACCCATAGACTCACACATAGAGACCCATAGAGTACTCACACAGAGACCCATAGACTCACCACACAGAGGCCCATCGACTCACACAGAGAACCATAGACTACTCACACAGAGACCCATAGACTCACACAGAGAACCATAGACTACTCACACAGAGACCCATAGACTCACACATAGAGACCCATAGACTACTCACACGGAAACCCATAGACTCACACACAGAGACCCATAGACTCACACACAGAGACCCATAGACTACTCACACAGAGAGCCATAGACTCACACACACAGAGACCCATAGACTCACCACACAGAGACCCATAGACTCACACACACAGAGACCCATAGACTACTCACACAGAGACCCACACACTCACACGTAGAGACCCATAGACTACTCACACAGAGACCCATAGACTCACACACACAGAGACCCATAGACTCACACACACAGAGACCCATAGACTACTCACACAGAGACCCATAGACTCACACACACAGAGACCCATAGACTCACACATAGAGACCCATAGACTACTCACACAGAGACCCATAGACTACTCACACAGAGACCCATAGACTCACACACAGAGACCCATAGACTCACCACACAGAGACCCATAGACTCACACACAGAGACCCATAGACTCACACATAGAGACCCATAGACTACTCACACAGAGACCCATAGACTACTCACACAGAGACCCATAGACTCACACACAGAGACCCATAGACTCACACACAGAGACCCATAGACTCACACATAGAGACCCATAGACTACTCACAGAGAGACCCATGGACTACTCAAACAGAGACCCATAGACTCACCACACAGAGACCCATAGACTCACACACAGAGACCCATAGACTCACACATAGAGACCCATAGACTACTCACACAGAGACCCATAGACTACTCACACAGAGACCCATAGACTCACACACAGAGACCCATAGACTCACACACAGAGACCCATAGACTCACACATAGAGACCCATAGACTACTCACACAGAGACCCATGGACTACTCAAACAGAGACCCATAGACTCACACACACAAAGACCCATAGACTACTCACACGGAGACCCATAGACTACTCACACGGAGACCCACATACTCACACAGAGACCCATAGATTCACACAGAGACCCATAGACTCACACACACACAGACCCATAGACTCACACATAGAGACCCATAGACTACTCACACGGAGACCCACAGACTCACACGGAGACCCATAGACTACTCACACAGAGACGCATAGACTCACACACACAGAGACCCATAGACTCACACACAGAGACCCATGGACTACTCACACGGAGACCCATAGACTCATACAGAGACCCATAGACTCACACATAGAGACCCATAGACTACTCACACGGAGACCCATAGACTACTCACACGGAGACCCACAAACTCACACGGAGACCCATAGACTACTCACACAGAGACCCATAGACTCACACACACAGAGACCCATAGACTCACACACAGAGACCCATAGACTCACACATAGAGACCCATAGACTACTCACACGGAGACCCACAGACTCACACGGAGACCCATAGACTTCTCACACAGAGACCCATTGACTCACACACACACAGACCCATAGACTCACACAGAGACCCATAGACTCACACAGAGACCCATAGACTCATCACACAGAGACCCATAGACTCACACAGAGACCCATAGACTCACACACAGAGACCCATAGACTACTCACACAGAGACCCATAGACTCACACACAGAGACCCGTCGACTCACACAGAGAACCATAGACTACTCACACAGAGACCCATAGACTACTCACACAGAGACCCATAGACTCACACATAGAGACCCATCGACTCACACAGAGACCCATAGACTACACACACAGAGACCCATAGACTCACACACAGAGACCCATAGACTACTCACACAGAGACCCATAGACTACTCACATAGACACCCATAGACTCACACACACAGAGACCCATAGATTCACACACAGAGACCCATAGACTACTCACACAGAGACCCATAGATGACACACACAGAGACCCATAGACTACTCACACAGAGACCCATAGAGTCGCATAGAGACCCATAGACTGACACAGAGACCCATAGACTCACACAGAGACCCATAGACTCATACAAAGACTCATAGACTACTCACACAGAGACCCATAGACTCGCATAGAGACCCATAGACTCACACAGAGACCCATAGACTCACACAGAGACCCATATACTCAAACAGAGACCCACAGACTCGCACAGAGACCCATAGACTCACACAGAGACCCACAAACTCACACAGAGACCCACAGACTCACACAGAGACCCACAGACTCACACAGAGACCCATAGACTAAGATAGAGACCCATAGACTCACACAGAGACCCACAGACTCACACAGAGACCCACAGACTCACACAGAGACCCATAGACTCACACAGAGACCCATAGACTAAGATAGAGACCCATAGACTCACACAGAGACCCACAGACTCACACAGAGACCCACAGACTCACACAGAGACCCATGGACACTCGCACAGATACCTGTGGACTCGCACAAAGACCCATAGACTCAAACAGACACCCGTAGACTAAATGTGAGACCCATCGACTCACACAGAGACCCATAGATTCACACAGAGACCCACAGACTCACACAGAGACCCATAGACACTCGCACAGAGAGCCATCGACTCACACAGAGACCCATATACTCACATAGAGACCCATAGACTCACACAGATACCCGTAGACTCACACAGAGACGCATAGACACTCGCACAGAGACCCATTGACTCACACAGAGAACCATATACTCACATAGAGACCCATAGACTCACACAGAGACCCACAGACTCGCATAGAGACCCACAGACTCACACAGAGACCCATAGACTCACACAGAGACCCATACACTCGCATAGAGACCCGTAGACTCGCATAGAGTCCCACAGACTCAAACAGAGACCCGTAGACTCAATTTGAGACCCGTAGACTCGCACAGAGATCCGTAGACTCACACAGAGACCCATAGACTCACACAGAGACCCATAGACTCGCATAGAGACCCATATACTCTACTCAAACAGATACCCGTCGACTCAATTTTGAGACCCGTAGACTCGCACAGAGTCCCATCGACTTGATCCACATGCTGGTTGAAGACCAATATGAGGCCGTCTCAAGCCCCCTTCCGCCTCTCTCTCTCTGCTGCCTAATTCTCAGTGCGCTTCTCCCCTCCGTGCTTTGGTTGCGCGCAACCTTGGTCGTGGATCCCTCTGCAACCGGTTGCGAGCAACCGGTTGCCGTTGGTCGCTCGCGTTAGAGCCCGATTCAACTCGGTCTGCCCGCCAATCGCTCGTGCACGCGTGCCCACGCCGATTGCTTGCAACTGATCACTCGCAACTGCCGGCAACCGATTGCCGGCAACCGATTGCTCGCAACCGATTGCTCGCAACCGACCGCTCGCAACCGACATGCCCGCCCCTTGGAGCAACCCCGCGCGTCTCTTTTCTTGACAGGTTTCCCGGGGGGCCCTGGCGCCAAGGGGGAGCGAGGCCCCCCAGGACTGGGGGGCCAGGGGTCCCCGGGGGACCGGGGAACGCCGGGACCCCCCGGGCCCCAGGGGCAGCCGGGTCAGCCGGGCAGCGGAGGGAGGTCGGGGCAGGATGGACAACCAGGGAGGCCCGGTGTGTGCACACACACACACACACGTACACACATGTACACACACACACACGTACACACATACACACACACATGTACACACATACACACACACACGTACACACATACACACACACACACACATGTACGCACACATGCACACACACACACGTACACACACACGCACGTACACGTACACACACGTACACACACATGTACGTACACGTACACACACACATGTACACACACACGTACACACACACACGTACACACACGTACACACACACACGTACACACACATGTATGCACACGTACACACACACACAAGTACACACACATGTACGCACACGTACACACACGCACACGTACACACACATGTACGCACAAGTACACACACGCACGTACACACACACACACGTACACACACACACACGTACACACACACACACACGTACACACATGTACGCACACACACATGTACACACACACACGTACACACACACACGTACACACATGTACGCACACACACATGTACACACACACACACGTACACACACACGTACACACACACACACGTACACACACACACGTGCACACATGTACACACACACGTACACACATGTACACACACATACACACATGTACACACACATACACACACACACGTACACACATGTACGCACACGTACACACACCACACACGTGTACACACATGTACGCACGTACACTGACACGGAGTAACAGGTCACCTGCTTACATTCTAGATTTGAAGCTTTCGTGACTGCAAGGATTCATGCTCTTTGTTTTTTTCGGTAAAGTCACGTTGGTAAAAAAAATGAAAACAACTAAATTAAATCACGACGTTTACCGAGGCAACACAAGCTTCCGTCTTCAGGTGGAACAGTCACAGCAGAATAGCTGTATCAAGTGAGGAGCTCTGAGACAACCGAGATTATATACAGGTTAAGGGGGGGGGGGGAGGAGCCAAGAAGGGGACGTGGGTGGGTGGGTGGGGGGGGAGGGCTGAGTTAAGCCGCCTTTTATTTTACCTACGTGAGTTTACCGAAAAAAAACAAAGAGTTTGAACGCCTAAATTTTGATTTAAAGCTGTCGTGACTGCAGGGATTCGTATTCTTGGTTCTTTCGGTAAAGTCACCACCACGTTAGAAGGGAAACAATAAAATAATAAAACTATAAAACAATAAAATTATTATTATTGGTTCTTTCGGCAAAGTCACCACCACGTTAGAAGGGAAACAATAAAATAATAAAAATATAAAACAATAAAATTATTATTCTTGGTTCTTTCGGTAAAGTCACCACCGCGTTAGAAGGGAAACAATAAAATAATAAAAAATATAAAACAATAAAATTATTATTCTTGGTTCTTTCGGTAAAGTCACCACCGCGTTAGAAGGGAAACAATAAAATAATAAAAATATAAAACTAATAAAATTATTATTCTTGGTTCTTTCGGTAAAGTCACCACCACGTTAGAAGGGAAACAATAACATAATAAAAATATAAAACAATAAAATTATTATTCTTGGTTCTTTCGGTAAAGTCACCACCGCGTTAGAAGGGAAACAATAAAATAATAAAAATATAAAACAGTAAAATTCTCACGACGTTTCGACTGCAACACAAGCAGCAATCATCATCAGGTGTGAAAACCACGGCAAGAACAATTTGAAAGAAAGTGGCGTTTAAAAAAAAAATATATCAAATTTTGAACACCTGCTTTACACTTTATTAATGAATCCTACTCTCGCACCCGTTGTAGGCACTCCCATGACTGCCTTCCACTCTCACCACACACTCTGCTTCTCCTACTACCCGCCCTCGCCTACTCCGCACCCCACCTACTCTCCCCTACCTCGCCCCGTACCCACTCACCCATCTGTCCCGGGCGGGGGAGTTCCGCCCAGAGACGGCGCGAGGGGCGAGGTCCCGTTGACGGCTACGAGCGGCAGCGACCGGGAAGTCTTCTCTCGTGGTCCCCGAGCAACTCCGCTTAGCTCCCGCGCACTCCCGCTTATATAGCCCTCCTCATTCCGAGTCCTCACGTGCTCCACACTTAAGCTGTCCCCTCCACGGCGCCTCTCCCTAATCATCGCCCCCCCCCATCTCCCGTCTCTCCGGGAGATGGGGGGGCGCGCCCCAACGCGCGCACCTGCTCGTCCTCCGTTGCACCCGCTTGTCCCCTTAATTGCCGCCCCCTCTCCGGCGCCAACCTACTGCCCCAACGCACACACACCTGCTCGTCCTCTTTTGCACCCGCTTTTCCCCTTAATTGCCGCTGCCTCTCCGGCGCCAACCTCCTACCCCAACGCGCACACCTGCTCGTCCTCCGTTGCACCCGCTTGTCCCCTTAATTACCGCCGGCTCTCCGGCGCCAACCTGAGCCCCAACGTGCACACACCTGCTCGTCCTCCGTTGCACCCGCTCAACTGCGCGCACTGCGTACGTCTCTACTCTACACACGTGTACACACGCGTAAACACACACACATACACAAGCGTACACACGTGTCTGCCCGTGCGTCTACGTGTCTCTCCCCGTGTCTCCCCGTGCGTCTCACCCCCGTGTCGCCCCGTGCGTCCATGTGTTTCTCCCTGAGTCTCACCGTGCGTCTCTCCCCGTGTCTCCCCGTGCATCTCCGCCCCCCCCCCCCGTGTCTCCCCCCGTGTCTCCCCCCGTGTCTCACCGAGCGTCTCCCCCCGTGTCTCCCCATGCGTCTCCGCGTCTCCCTCCGTGTCTCTCCCCGTGTCTCACCGTGCGTCTCCCCCCCGTGTCACCCCGTGCGTCTCCGTGTTTCTCCCTGAGTCTCACCGTGCGTCTCCCTCCGTGTCTCCCCGTGCGTCTCCCCCCCCCCCCCCGTGTCTCCCCCCGTGTCCCGCTCCGTCTCGCCCCGGCAGGAGGTAAAGGTGACATGGGGGTCATGGGCCTACCAGGGCCCTCGGGTCCCAGCGGCCTCCCGGGGACCCCAGGGTCACCCGGTCCCCCAGGTGAGACCCCGCTGGGTCAGGGGGGACCCCCTCTCTAAACAAGGGGGTCCTGCCCACAGCAAAGACAAAGATCCTCCGCGTAGCCTTAACAGACTGTTGGGGCAAGTGCTGTTAGCGAGTAGCAGCAGCTATGAAGGCCGGCACGGTAAACGAGGGGGTGGGTGGCCACCAGCACCACGCCGGGCCGCCTTTGTCTCCCCCAGTGGCGATGTTCACTACACCACCACCGCTACACCAGGTACTCATTTGAGGCCGAGTCGACCTAGGAGAGGGGTGGGTGAGTGGGTGGGTTGAGTGAGTGGGTGGGTGAGTGGGTGGGTGGGTGGGTGAGTGGGTGGGTGGGTGAGTGGTTGGGTGAGTGGGTGGGTGAGTAGGTGGGTGAGCGAGTGGTTGGGTGAGTGGGTGAGTGAGTGGGTGGGTGAGTGGGTGAGTGGATGAGCGAGTGGGTGGGTGGGTGAGCGAGTGGGTGGGTGGGCGAGTGGGTGGGTGAGTGGTTAGGTGGGTGGGTGGGTGAGTGGGTGGGTGGGTGGATGGGTGGGTGGGTGGGTGAGTCGGTGGGTGAGTGAGTGGGTGGGTGGGTGGATGAGCGGGTTGGGTGGGTGAGCAAGTGGGTGGGCGAGTGAGTGGGTGGGTGAGGGAGTGGGTTGGTGAGCGGGTGGGTGAGTGGGTGGGTGAGTGGGTGGTTGGGTAAGTGGGCGATTTGGTGGGTGAGCGAGTGGGTTTGTGGGTGAGTGGTTGGGTGAGCGGTTGGGTGGGTGAGCGAGTGGGTGGGCGAGTGAGTGGGTGGGTGAACGGTTTGGTGAGCAGTTGGGTGGGTGAGCGAGTGGGTGAGCGAGTGGGTGGGTGGGCGAGCGAGTGGGTGGGTGAGCAAGTGGGTGTGTGGGTGAGCGAGTGGGTGGGCGAGTGAAGGGGTGGGTGGCTGAGCGAGTGGGTGGGTGAACGAGTGGGTGAGTGGCTGGGTGGGCGAGTTGGTGGGTGGATGAGTGAATGAATAAGTAAATGGGTGAGAGAGTGAGTGGGTGAATGAGTTAAAGTGTCGAATTTATTTTGATAGCTGCCACTGGGGGTGCCCTAGGCTAGACCACACAGCAGCAAGAGTGTGGCTAAATCCAAATTCTGGCAGAATCCAGATCCTGGCAGTATCCAAAATTTGGCAGAATCCAGATCCTAGCTGAATACAAAATCTGGAAGAATCCAGATCCTGGCTAAATCCAAACTCTGGCAGAATCCAGATCCTAGCTGAATCCAAAATCTGGAAGAATCCAGATCCTGGCTAAATCCAAACTCTGGCAGAATCCAGATCCTAGCTGAATCCAAACTCTGGAAGAATCCAGATCCTGGCTAAATCCAAACTCTGTCAGAATCCAGATCCTAGCAGCCTAGCTGAATCCAAACTCTGGAAGAATCCAGATCCTGGCTAAATCCAAACTCTGGCAGAATCCAGATCCTAGCTGAATTCAAACTCTGGCAGAATCCAGATCCTAGCTAAATCCAAACTCTGGAAGAATTCAGATCCTAGCTCAATCCAAACTGTGGCAGAATCCAGATCCTGGCAGAATCCAAAATCTGGCAGAATCCAGATCCTGGCTCAATCCAAATTGTGGCAGATATCCAGATCCTGGCTCAATCCAATCTCTGGCCGAATCCAGATCCTAGCTGAATCCAAACTGTGGCAGAATCCAGATCCTAGCTCAATCCAAACTCTGGAAGAATCCAGATCCTAGCTGAATCTAAACTGTGGCAGAATCCAGATCCTAGCTGAATTAAACTATGGCAGAATCCAGATCCTGGCTCAATCCAAACTGTGGCAGAATCCAGATCCTGGCTCAATCCAATCTCTGGCCGAATCCAGATCCTGGCTGAATTCAAACTGTGGCAGAATCCAGATCCTGGCTCAATCCAAACAGTGTCAGAATCCAGATCCTGGCTGAATTCAAACTCTGGCAGAATCCAGATCCTAGCTCAATCCAAACTCTGGCAGAATCCAGATCCTGGCAGAATCCAAAATCTGGCAAGATCCAGATCCTAGCTGAATCCAAACTTTGGCAGAATCCAGATGCTAGGTAAATCCAAACTCTGGCAGAATCCAGATCCTAGCTGAATTCAAACTCTGGCAGAATCCACATCCTGGCAGAATCCAAAATCTGGTAGAATCCAGATCCTGGCTCAATCCAAATTGTGGCAGAATCCAGATCCTGGCTCAATCCAATCTCTGGCCGAATCCAGATCCTGGCAGAATCCAAAATCTGGCAGAATCCAGATCCTGGCTCAATTCAAACTGTGGCCGAATCCAGATCCTAGCTGAATTCAAACTCTGGCAGAATCCAGATCCTAGGGAAATCCAAACTCTGGCAGAATCCAGATCCTAGCTGAATTCAAACTTTGGCAGAATCCAGATCCTGGCTCAATTCAAACTGTGGCAGGTTCCAGATTCTAGCTAAATCCAAACTCTGACAGAATCCAGATCCTGGCAGAATCCAAAATCTGGCAGAATCCAGATCCTGGCTCAATTCAAACTGTGGCAGAATCCAGATCCTGGCTCAATCCAAACTGTGTCAGAATCGAGATCCTAGCGGAATCCAAACTGTGGCAGAATCCAGACCCTGGCTCAATACAAACTGTGTCAAAATCCAGATCCTAGCTAAATTCAAACTCTGGCAGAATCCAGATCCTGGCTCAATTCAAACTGTGGCCGAATCCAGATCCTAGCTGAATTCAAACTCTGGCAGAATTCAGATCCTAGGTAAATCCAAACTCTGGCAGAATCCAGATCCTAGCTGAATTCAAACTTTGGCAGAATCCAGATCCTGGCAGAATCCAAACTCTGGCAGAATCCAGATCCTGGCTGAATTCAAACTCTGGCAGAATCCAGATCCTGGCTCAATTTCAAACCCGTGGCAGATTCCATATTGCGGCTGAATCCAAACTCTGACTGAATCGAGATCCTGCGCAACAATGATTGTAATCAATCAGTCGTCGGCCTCTCCTCCGCGCAGGATTTGACGGACGCCCAGGTGACCCAGGGATCCCTGGTTACGCCGGGGGACCTGGAGAGAAAGGGGACCGTGGTTTTCCAGGTCAACCGGGGGTCAGGCCCAACGTCACCGACCTAAGGGGACCCAAGGGGGACAGAGGGTCCCCAGGTACTCACGCACGCTCACCCAACCACGCTCACCCAACCACGCTCGCCCACGCACGCACTCACGCACGCTCACCCACACTCACGCGCGCACACTCACCCACGCTCACGCACACACTCACCCACGCTCACCCACACACACTCACCCACACCCACCCACCCACACACACTCACACACACTCACCCACGCTCACCCACACTCACTCACGCACACTCACCTTCACACACTCACCCACACTCACCCACACTCACCCACACACACACACTCACACACACACACCCACACTCACCGACACTCACACACACACACTCACACACACACTCACCCACACTCACCCACACTCACACACACACTCACACACACACTCACCCACACTCACCCTCACACACTCACACACACTCACCCACACTCACCCACACATACTCACAACAACAACAACAGCCATTCGCCACTAAGTGGCGGTGACGTCACCACGACGCTTGTGCCAAGCTATGTGCACCCTGAGGCCACGTGAAGTGTCGAACGCCCGCTGGCAGGAGGTCACGGGGCAGACCCAGGTGCCACGGGTCGACTGACTGAGATGACTGGCTGATGCACCACCTGTGCCCCCTACTGTGCCAACCTGCTGTGCTTTAGCCACCCGGCGCTCCGCTCGTTGTTCTGAGCGTCACTCCTCCGCCCTCCGTTGTTGTTGGAGGGCGACTACCTCCAACTGCCCAGTAGCATCCTTCACGAGCCTCCTCCACAGAAGCCGATCTTGACACCGCTGGTACCAGTCATCGGCAAGTCCACTCAGCTCCACGTCTTCCTGTACCACATCACTCCATCTCTTCTCTAGCCCGTGCCGCGCCCGCTTAGCCCCCTCGATCCGGCCGAACAAAAGCTGTTTCGGCATGCGGTGGCTGGGCATGCGGGCTACATGACCCAGCCATCGCAGCCTTGCCCGCCGGATGAGCTCACCGATGGGACCTTGCCCAGATCTTTCAAGGAATTGTGAGCTCCTCACACAATCCAGTCTGGTTAAACCCAGGATGGATCGTAGGCAGGCCAGTCTAAATGTTTCTAACCGGCGAAGATGTTCCATTAGGGGGGTCCACGTTTCACAAGCGTAGAGAAGGGAGGGAATGACCGTGGCCGAGAAGACCTGAAGCTTAGTGCGGAGCGACAGACCAGGTAGCTTCCAGACAGCGTTACGCAACCGATGAAAAGATATTGCCACTCGACTGATTCGGAGTCAGACCTCTGCTGTTAAACTGGAGCCAGTCATAAGCACACTGCCCAGGTATGGGAAACTCTCCACTCTCTCCACAACTGCCCCATCACCGATTGGGAGTTGTGGGGGTGGAGTGTCCGATGGTACAAAATACCCAGGCAGGTGCTTAGTTTTGGTGGGGCTGATGGTAAGGCCCCACCTCTTAGTGGCACGCTCCAGTCTCAGCAGCAGCGTCTCCAACTCCTCCTCTGACTGAGCAGCTATTACCAAATCATCAGCATACATGACGTGGTTGAGCAATAGGGAACCATCCCTTGACCGTACCCGGGCATCGATCAGCCTCCCATTATATCTGTACCATATGGAGATTCTCCCGGTACAGCTATTGAAGGCTTCACGAACTACGTGGTCAAAATAGATGCTAAATAATGTGGGAGCCAGAGGACATCCCTGTCGCACCCCAAGGTGTACAGAGAATGGCTCTGACTACCGGCCATGTTGTTTTACCCGGGCCCGCTCACCATCATGAAGGTCCTTAATGATCATGAGCAGAGGGTCAGGTACTCCAAAAGCACGAAGAACAACCCAGAGCCCAGGCCTACTGATGGTTTCATAGGCCTTGACCAGGTCAATAAAGCAGAGATGTAGGTCTTGTTGGAATTCCCTACACCTCTGCTGTAGCAGACGGACAGATAATATGGCATCTGTGCAGGACCGCCCTTTCCTGAAACCGCATTGGGGCTCCGCAAGCCTCTCCTCAGCGTGCCTGGCAAGGCGATGCTGAATAATCCTTGCCAGGACCTTTCCCGGCACACTGAGGAGTGAGATGCCCCTATAGTTGTTACAGTCTGTGCGGTCCCCCTTCTTAAAAAGGGGGACCACCAGGGCATCCTTCCAATCCTGCGGAACCCGTCCAGTGGTCCAGACCGTTGTTATGATGTCATATAGGGCAGTCTGTGCACAAACGCCACCCTCCCTCAGCATTTCGCTTGGGAGATCATCTCTGCCCGTTGCCTTTCCTGGTCTCAGACTCCGGATCGCCTTCAGTACTTCCTCAACAGATGGCACCTCAGCCAGCCACTCACAGGGGGTGACTTCTTCCAATATTTGAGGCACCGCAGCCACAGCAGGGTCATCCTCACTTTGTGCCACGATGTTTTCCTGGCTGAGGGATTTTCCCTCCCCCAGGACCTCACAGAAATGCTCAGCAAATCTGCAAACCTGTTCCTGGGGGTCGGAGATTGGATCACCGTTTTTTCCCCTAATGATGGTAATAGGTGTGGCGCTGCAGGTTACTTTTTTGATGGAGTTAAATAGAGATTTGTGATCGCGGGCCACTGAGGCAGACTCCATCTCCTCAGCAACCCGCGACCACCACCCATCCTTGCAGCGCCTCACGGCTCTCCGAACCTCCGAGCGAAGGCTGCGGTAAGCCTCCTCATTCTCTGACGTGGGATTCTGTAGCCGATGACAGTGGGCCTTTCGCTTTTTCTCAACCATCCTGAACACCTCCTCTGTCAGCCAGGGTCTCTGGGGAGGTCTGGACCGCGTACCCAAAGCAGCCATTGCAGCTGCATGAGCCACAGTCCTAAACCTCGCCCATTTACCCTCGACATCAAGAGGAGTCGGGAACAATGCCAATCCCAGCCGCAAGCGATGATGAAATTTTCGCTTGCAACTTTCATCAGATAACTGAGACCAGGCCACTTTAGGTTGGAATGGGGTCCTGGGTGTACACCCTCCACTGGAGTGGAAGAATGGCAGGCGCATCTTACAAATGACTAGTCGATGGTCAGAGGGCAGATCAGCTCCACGGTAGGTCCTGGTGTCAAGGACATGGGCTCGCATCCGCTGGTCCGTCACTATGTAGTCCAGCAGATGTTCTTGCTTGGACCCGGCATGCATCCATGATGTTGTGTGGATGCGCCGATGCCGGAACAGCGTGTTGGTAATTACAAGCCCATGGGCTGCACAAAAATCTAGCAGCCTCCTACCGTTGTTATTGAGCTGATCTGGCCCATGCCCTCCAATCACTCCAGACCAGGTGCCAGTATCATGACCAACTCGGGCATTGAAGTCACCCAACATGATGACTCTATCCCGAGGGGCCACTTTAGCCAGCACCTGTGACAGTATGTCATAGAAGGCATCTGACTCATCGGCTTTGCCTGCATCCCTCAACGGATGTTCATCTTCGGTGGGGGCATAAGTAACCACGACCACCATTCCTCGCCTCCGGTTGATGGGAAGGCGAGCCCAAAGTAGCCTGGGGTTTACAGCTTCCCACAAAAGAAGAGCCACACCCTGTTGTTTGGCAGTCTGCTGCCCCGAGTAGAGAACTATCCACCCCTCATGGTGGCAGGAGCCAGAGCCGCTCCACCGGACCTCCTGAATGCCACAGAGATCCAGGCGGTACCGGTCCAGCTCCCGACAGAGGAGTGGCAGCCTCTCCTCCGCAGTGAGCGTTCGAACATTCCACCTACACAAACTCACCTACACTCACCCACACACACATTCACCCACACTCACACCCTCACACACACGCATGCTCACCCACACCCCCACTCACACACTCACACACACGCACTCACACACACACACCCACACTCACCCACACTCACCCACACACACACTCACACACACTCACATACACACACACCCACACACACACACCAACACACCCACACTCACCCACACACACGCACTCACACGCACTCACACACACACACCCACACTCACCCACACACACTCACACACACTCACATACACACACACCCACACACACACACCAACACACCCACACTCACCCACACACACGCACTCACACGCACCCACACTCGCCCACACACACTCACACACACTCACATACACACACACCAACACACCCACTCACCCACACACACGCACTCACACTCATCCACACTCACCCACACACACACCCACACACACACTCACACACACACACTCACCTACCCCCTCGTGTGCCGCAGCGCCGGTAGCCTTCAGAGGTGCTGCAGCTCGCTACAAACAGCACTTGCCCCAGCAGTCTGTAGAGGCTACACGGGGGACCTTTGTCTGTGTCTACCTTCATAGCTACTGCTACTCGCTACTAACAGCACTTGCCCTAGCAGTCTGTAGAGGCTACACGGGGGACCTTTGTCTGTGTCTACCTTCATAGCTGCTGCTGCTACTCGCTACTAACAGCACTTGCCCCTACAGTTTGTAGAGGCTACACGGGGGACCTTTGTCTGTGTCTACCTTCATAGCTGCTGCTGCTACTCGCTACTAACAGCACTTGCCCCAGCAGTCTGTAGAGGCTACACGGGGATCTTTGTCTTTGTACCCCTCTAGGACGGGATGGGGGCCCAGGTCCCCCAGGATTTTCGGGGTCTCCTGGGAACCCCGGATCCCCAGGGTCCCAGGGACTCCCCGGGCCGTCAGGATCCCCAGGTATGGACCCCTGTTGTACCTGTGTGTACCTGTGTGTGTATACCTGTGTACCTGTGTGTGTGTACCTGTGTGTGTGTGTGTGTTCCTGTGTACCTGTGTGTGTACCTATGTGTGTGTGTGTGTACCTGTGTATGTGTACCTGTGTACCTGTGTGTGTGTACCTGTGTGTGTGTACCTGTGTACCTGTGTGTGTACCTATGTGTGTGTGTACCTGTGTGTGTGTACCTGTGTATCTGTGTGTGTACCTGTGTATGTGTGTGTATCTGTGTGTGTGTACCTGTGTGTGTGTACCTATGTATCTGTGTGTGTGTACCTGTGTGTGTGTACCTGTGTGTGTGTGTGTACCTGTGTGTGTGTACCTGTGTGTGTGTACCTGTGTACCTGTGTGTACGTGTGTACCTGTGTGTGTGTACCTGTGTGTGTACCTGTGTGTGTGTGTACCTGTGTGTGTGTAGTGGGGAGCGATAGTGTAGCGGTTAGCGCGCTGCGCTATGAACCTGGCCACCCGGGTTCGATTCCCGCTCACGGCCAACACCAGTGACGATTATCTGAACCGGTCCCGGGCCTCCCCTAGGTCGACTCAGCCTCAAATGAGTACCTGGTACGGTGTGTAAACATCGTCACTGGGGAGACAAAGGCGGTCGGGCGTGGTGCTGGCCACCCACCCCCTCGTGTACCGTTCCGGCCTTCATAGGTGCTCGCTAACAACACTTGCCCCTACAGTCTGTTAAGGCTATACGGGGGATCTTTGTCTTTGTGTGTACCTGTGTGTGTACCTGTGTGTGTGTGTGTGTACCTGTGTGTGTGTGTGTGTGTACCTGTGTACCTGTGTGTGTGTACCTGTGTGTGTGTACCTGTGTGTGTGTGTACCTGTGTACCTGTGTGTGTGTGTACCTGTGTGTGTGTGTGTGTGTACCTGTGTACCTGTGTGTGTACCTGTGTGTGTACCTGTGTGTGTGTACCTGTGTGTGTGTGTGTACCTGTGTACCTGTGTGTGTACGTGTACCTGTGTACGTGTGTGTGTGTGTACCTGTGTGTGTGTGTGTGTACCTGTGTGTGTGTACCTGTGTGTGTGTACCTGTACCTGTGTGTGTGTGTGTACCTGTGTACCTGTGTGTGTACCTGTGTACCTGTGTGTGTACCCGTGTGTGTACCTGTGTGTGTGTGTACCCGTGTGTGTACCTGTGTGTGTGTGTACCTGTGTGTGTGTGTACCTGTGTGTGTGTGTACCTGTGTGTGTGTGTATCTGTTTGTGTGTACCTGCTTATGACTGGCTCCAGTTTAACAGCAGAGGTCTCACTCCGAATCAGTCGAGCGGCAATATCTTTTCATCGGTTGCGTAACGCTGTGTGGAAGCTACCTGGTCTGTCGCTCCGCACTAAGCTTCAGGTCTTCTCGGCCACGGTCATTCCCTCCCTTCTCTATGCTTGCGAAACGTGGACCCCCCTAATGGAACATCTTCGCCGGTTAGAAACATTTAGGCTGGCCTGCCTACGATCCATCCTGGGTTTAACCAGACTGGATTGTGTGAGGAGCTCACAAATCCTTGAAAGATCTGGGCAGGGTCCCATCGGTGAGCTCCTCCGGCAGGCAAGGCTGCGATGGCTGGGTCATGTAGCCCGCATGCCCAGCCACCGCATGCCGAAACAGCTTTTGTTTGGCCGGATTGAGGGGGCTAAGCGGGCGCGGCACGGGCTAGAGAAGAGATGGAGTGATGTGGTACAGGAGGACGTGGAGCTGAGTGGACTTGCCGATGACTGGTACCAGCGGTGTCAAGATCGGCCTCTGTGGAGGAGGCTCGTGAAGGATGCTACTGGGCAGTTGGAGGCAGTCGCCCTCCAACAACAACGGAGGGCGGAGGAGCGACGCTCACAACAGCGAGCGGAGCGCCGGGTGGCTAAAGCACAGCAGGTTGGCACAGTAGGGGGCACAGGTGGTGCATCAGCCAGTCATCTCAGTCAGTCGACCCGTGGCACCTGGGTCTGCCCCGTGACCTCCTGCCAGCGGGCGTTCGACACTTCACGTGGCCTCAGGGTGCACATAGCCTGGCACAAGCGTCGTGGTGACGTCACCGCCACTTAGTGGCGAATGGCGGTTGTTGTTGTTGTTGTACCTGTGTGTGTGTATCTGTGTGTGTGTACCTATGTATCTGTGTGTGTACCTGTGTGTGTGTGTACCTGTGTGTGTGTACCTGTGTACCTGTGTGTGTGTACCTGTGTGTGTACCTGTGTGTGTGTACCTGTGTGTGTGTACCTGTGTACCTGTGTGTACGTGTGTACCTGTGTGTGTGTGTACCTGTGTGTGTGTACCTGTGTGTGTGTGTACCTGTGTGTGTACCTTTGTGTGTACCTGTATGTGTGTACCTGTGTGTGTGTACCTGTGTGTGTGTACCTGTGTGTGTACCTGTGTACCTGTGTGTGTGTACCTGTGTACCTGTTTGTGTGTACCTGTGTGTGTGTGTGTACCTGTGTGTGTACCTGTGTGTGTGTACCTGTGTGTGTGTACCTGTGTGTGTGTATCTGTCTGTGTGTACCTGTGTGTGTGTGTACCTGTGTACCTGTGTGTGTGTACCTGTGTGTGTACGTGTGTGTGTGTGTGTACCTGTGTGTGTGTACGTGTGTGTGTACCTGTGTGTGTGTACGTGTGTGTGTGTACCTGTGTGTGTGTACCTGCATGTGTGTATGTGTGTGTGTGTGTCTGTGTGTGTATGTGTGTGTATGTGTGTGACTGTGTGTGTGTGTGACTGTGTGTGTGTATGTGTGTGTCTGTGTGTATGTGTGTGACTATGTGTATGTGTGTGACTATGTGCGTGTGTGACTGTGCGTGTGTGACTGTGTGTGTGTGTATGTGTGTATGTATGTGGGGAGCGGTAGTGTAGCGGTTAGCGCGCTGCGCTATGAACCTGGCGACCCGGGTTCGATTCCCGCTCACGGCCAACACCAGTGACGATTATTTGAACCGGTCCCGGGCCTCCCCTAGGTCGACTCAGCCTCAAATGAGTACCTGGTGTGGTGTGTAAACATCGTCACTAGGGAGACAAAGGCGGTCGGGCGTGGTGCTGGCCACCCACCCCCTCGTGTACCGTTCCGGCCTTCATAGGTGCTCGCTAACAGCACTTGCCCCTACAGTCTGTTAAGGCTATACGGGGGATCTTTGTCTTTGTCTTTGTATGTGTGTAGTGTGTGTATGTGTGTCTGTGTGTGTGTATGTATGTGTGTGTATGTGTGTGTATGTGTGTGTCTGTATGACTGTGTATGTGTGTGTCTGTGTATGTGTGTGACTGTGTGTGTGTATGTATGTGTGTGTCTGTGTGTGTGTGAGACTGTGTGTGTATATGTATGTGTGTGTATGTGTGTGTATGTGTGTCTGTGTATGTATGTGTGTATTTCTGTGTGTATGTGTGTGTGTGCATATACTTAATTCGCGGTTTAGTGTGAGGTCCTGGGGGAGGGAAAATCCCTCAGCCAGGAAAACATCGTGGCACAAAGTGAGGATGACCCTGCTGAGGCTGCGGTGAGTGGCTGGCTGAGGTGCCATCTGTTGAGGAAGTACTGAAGGCGATCCGGAGTCTGAGACCAGGAAAGGCAGCGGACAGAGATGATCTCCCAAGCGAAATGCTGAGGGAGGGTGGCGTTTGTGCACAGACTGCCCTATATGACATCATAACAACAGTCTGGACCACTGGATAGGTTCTGCAGGATTGGAAGGATGCCCTGGTGTTCCCCATTTTTAAGAAGGGGGACCGCACAGACTGTAACAACTACAGGGGCATCTCACTCCTCAGTGTGCCGGGAAAGGTCCTGGCAAGGATTATTCAGCATCGCCTTGCCAGTCACGCTGAGGAGAGGCTTGCGGAGCCTTAATGCGGTTTCAGGAAAGGGCGGTCCTGCACAGATGCCATATTTTCTGTCCGTCTGCTACAGCAGAGGTGTAGGGAATTCCAACAAGACCTACACCTCTGCTTTATTGACCTGGTCAAGGCCTATGATACCATCAGTAGGCCTGGGCTCTGGGTTGTTCTTCGTGCTTTTGGAGTACCTGACCCTCTGCTCACGATCATTAAGGACCTTCATGATGGTGAGCGGGCCCGGGTAAAACTACGTGGCCGGGAGTCAGAGCCATTCCCTGAACACCTTGGGGTGTGACAGGGATGTCCTCTGGCTCCCACATTATTTAACATCTATTTTGACCACGTAGTTCGTGAAGCCTTCAATAGCTGTACCGGGAGAATCTCCATATGGTACAGATATAATGGGAGGCTGATCGATGCCCGGGTGCGGTCAAGGGATGGCTTCCTATTGCTCAACCACGTTATGTATGCTGATGATTTGGTAATAGCTGCTCATTCAGAGGAGGAGTTGGAGACGCTGCTGCTGAGACTAGAGCCTGCCAATAAGAGGTGGGGCCTTACCATCAGCCGGACACAAAACTAAGCACCTGCCTGGGTATTTTGTACCATCGGACACTCCACCCCCACAACTCCCAATCGGTGATGGGGCAGTTGTGGAGCGAGTGGAGAGTTTCCCATACCTGGGCAGTGTGCTTATGACTGTCTCCAGTTTAACAGCAGAGGTCTCACTCCGAATCAGACGAGCGGCAATATCTTTTCATCGGTTGCGTAACGCTGTGTGGAAGCTACCTGGTCTGTCGCTCCGCACTAAGATTCAGGTCTTCTCGGCCACGGTCATTCCCTCCCTTCTCTGCGCTTGTGAAACGTGGACCCCCCTAATGGAACATCTTCGCCGGTTAGAAACATTTAGGCTGGCCTGCCTACGATCCATCCTGGGTTTAACCAGACTGGATTGTCTGAGGAGCTCACAAATCCTTGAAAGATCTGGGCAAGGTCCCATCGGTGAGCTCCTCCAGCGGGCAAGGCTGCGATGGCTGGGTCATGTATCCCGCATGCCCAGCCACCGCATGCCTAAACAGCTTTTGTTCGGCCGGATTGAGGGGGCTAAACGGGCGTGGCATGGGCTAGAGAAGAGATGGAGTGATGTGGTAGACGTGGAGCTGAGTGGACTTGCCGATGACTGGTACCAGGGGTATCAAGATCGGCCTCTCTGGAGGAGGCTCGTGAAGGACGCTACTGGGAAGTTGGAGGCAGTCGCCCTCCAACAACAACGGAGGGCGGAGGAGCGACGCTCACAACAACGAGCGGAGCGCTGGGCGGCTAAAGCACAGCAGGTTGGCACAGTAGGGGGCACAGGTGGTGCATCAGCCAGTCATCTCAGTCAGTCGACCCGTGGTACCTGGGTCTGCCCAGTGACCTCCTGCCAGCGGGCGTTCGACACTTCACGTGGCCTCAGGATGCACATAGCCTGGCACAAGCGTCGTGGTGACGTCACCGCCACTTAGTGGTGAATCGCGGTTGTTGTTGTTGTGTGTGCATGTGTGTGTCTGTGTGTGTGACTATGTGTATAGGTATGTGTGTGTATGTGTGTGTGTCTGTGTGTGTGAGTGTGTGTGACTGTATGTGTGTGTGTATGTTTATGTGTGTGACTGTGTCTGTGTGTATGTGTGTGTCTGTGTGTGTATGTGTGTGTGTATTTGTGTGTGTCTGTGTGTGTGTATGTGTGTATGTGAATGTGTGTGAATATGTGTATGTGCGTGTCTGTGTGTGTGTGTGTGTGCAGGTGTGAAGGGTGAGAGGGGGTTCCCGGGTCAGCCTGGCAGCCCCGGGCAATCCGGAGAGAAGGGGGATTCGGGAGAGCTGGGGATACCAGGTGGAGTGCACACACACACACATACACACGCAGGTACGTACACACACACGTACACACACACGTACACACACACACGTGTACACACAAACGTACACACACACGTACACACACACGTGTACACACACGTACACACACACGTGTACACACACACACACGTGTACACACACACACAGTCACACACACATACACACAGTCACACACACACATACACATACATACACATGCATACACACACATACACGTTCACACACGCAGGTACACACACACGTACACACACACACGTGTACACACACGCACATACACACGTGTACACACACACACACGTGTACACACACACGTACACACACACGTGTACACACCCACACACGTGTATACACACACGTACACACACATGTACACACATGTACACACACACGTGTACACACGCAGGTACACGCACACGCAGGTACACACACGTACACACACACGTACACACACACGTGTACACACACACGTGCACACACGCAGGTACACACATATACACACACACACGTGTACACACGCAGGTACACACACACGTATACACACACGTGTACACACAAACGTACACACACACGTACACACAAACACGTGTACACACACACGTACACACACACACGTGTACACACACACACGTGTACACACACACGTACACACACACACGTGTACACACACGTACACACACACACGTGTACACACACACACACGTGTACACACACACGTACACACATGTGTACACACATACACGTGCACACACACACGTGCACACACACACACGTGCACACACACACGTACACACACACGTGTACACACACACGTACACACACACGTACACATACACGTACACACACACGTGCACACACACACGTACACACACACACGTGCACACACAAATATATACACACACATACACGGTGTGTACTAATCATCGTCGTAAGGGAGACAAAGGCGGCCGGGCGTGGTGCTGGCGTCCCACCACCTCGTGTGCCACAGTGCCGGTAGCCTTCATAGGTGCTGCTGCTACTCGCTACTTACAGCACTTGCCCCTGCACTCTGTTGAAGCTACACGGGGGACCTTTGTCTGTGTGCGTGCAGGACCCCCTGGCAGTATCGGCATCCCTGGGGCTGCGGGGTCCCCGGGGTCGCCCGGGTCCCCCGGGTTCGCGGGGTCCAAGGGGGCCAAGGGGGAGCCCTCTCCACCCGGACTGGGATTCCCCGGCAGGGCAGGAGAGAAGGTGACCAGCTTCGCAGCGCCACGTGCTCTTATCCACTGCTGGATGAGCATCAATGAATGTGACGACGATGACGTCACTCTTGCCCTGTGTGTACCACGTGGTCATCTCTCTCTCCAGTTGTGATTCATATCAACACCCGTGGTGTTATCCACTGCTGGAGGAGGATCATCAATGTGACGATGACGTCACTAGCCCTGTGTTTACCACGTGTTCATCTCTCTCCAGCTGTGATTCATATCAACACTGTGGTCTTATCCACTGCTGGATGAGGATCATCAATGTGACGATGATGATGACGTACCTGTGTGTACCACGTGTTCATCTCTCTCGCTGTGATTCATATCAACACCGTGGTCTTATCCACTGCTGGATGAGGATCATCAATGTGATGACGATGACGTCACTAGCCCTGTGTGTACCACGTGTTCATCTCGCTGTGATTCATATCAACACCGTGGTCTTATCCACTGCTGCATGAGGATCGTCAATGTGACGATGATGACGTCACTAGCCCTGTGTGTACCACGTGTTCATCTCGCTGTGATTCATATCAACACCGTGGTCTTATCCACTGCTGGATGAGGATCGTCAATGTGACGATGATGACGTCACTAGCCCTGTGTGTACCACGTGGTCATCTCTCTCTCGCTGTGATTCATATCAACACCCGTGGTCTTATCCACTGCTGGATGAGGATCGTCAATGTGACGACGATGACGTCACTCTTGCCCTGTGTGTACCACGTGGTCATCTCTCTCGCTGTGATTCATATCAACACCGTGGTCTTATCCACTGCTGGATGAGGATCCTCAACGTGATGACGATGACGTCACTAGCCCTGTGTGTACCACGTGTTCATCTCTCTCCAGCTGTGATTCATATCACCCCCCCCACCACCACCACGTATAGCACACAGACAAAAGTGCCCCAGGTAGTCTGTGTGAATGTGTGTGGGGGGTGGGGGTGGAGGGGGGAGCGGTGGTGCAGCGGTTAGCGCTACGCTGTGCTACGAACCCGGCGACCCGGGTTCAATTCCCGCTCACGGCCAACACCGGCGGTGACGATTATCTGGACCTGGGTCCTGGGCCTCCCCTAGGTCGACTCAGCCTCAGTTGAGTACCCGGTGCGATGGTGCAGTGAACATCGTCACTGGGGGAGACAAAGGCGGCTGGGCGTGGTGCTGGCCACCCACCCCCTCGTGTGCCACAGTGCCGGTAGCCTTCATAGCTGCTGCTACTCGCTACTAACAGCACTTGCCCCAGCAGTCTGTAGAGGCTACACGGGGGACCTTTGTCTGTGTCTACCTTCATAGGTGCTGCTACTCGCTACTAACAGCACTTGCCCTAGCAATCTGTAGAGGCTACACGGGGGACCTTTGTCTGTGTCTACCTTCATAGCTGCTGCTACTCGCTACTAACAGCACTTGCCCCTACAGTCTGTCGAGGCTACACGGGGGACCTTTGTCTTTGTGTCCGTGTGTACAGGGCGACCCAGGATTCCCAGGGTCACCAGGGACCGGGACTCGGGGCTTGCCGGGGTCACCGGGTCAGCCGGGGTCACCGGGATTTACCGGCGCCAAGGGGGAGAAGGGGTCAGATGGACGGCCAGGTACACACCCACACACACGTGTACACACACACACACGTGTACACACACACACACGTGTACATACACACACACACGTGTTGCACACACACACGTGTACACACACACACACGTGTACACACACACACAGACGTGTACACACACACATGTGTACACACACACACTCACGTTTACACACACAGACACACACACGTGTACACACACACACGTGTACATACACACACACACGTGTTACACACACACACACGTGTACATACACACACACGTGTACACACACACACACGTGTACACACACGTGTACACACACACGTGTACACATACGTGTACACACACACGTGTACACACATACGTGTACACACACACACGTATACACACGTGTACACACACACGTGTACACACACACGTGTTACACACACACACGTGTACACACACGTGTACACACACACAGTGTACACACACACACACGTGTACACACACACACACGTGTACACACACGTGTACACACACAGTGTACACACACACACACACAGTGTACACACACACGTGTATACACACACGCACACACGCACACACACGTACACACACACGTACACACACACACGTGTACATAACTCAGTGTTCAGGTCCCAGTTCGGTTCCATAACTCGGTGTGGGTTCCCAGTTCGGTTCCATAACTCGGTGTTTAGGTCCCAGTTCGGTTCCATAACTCGGTGTTTAGGTCCCAGTTCGGTTCCATAACTCGGTGTTTAGGTCCCAGTTTGGTTCCATAACTCGGTGTGGGTTCCCAGTTCGGTTCCATAACTCGGTGTTCAGGTCCCAGTTCGGTTCCATAACTCGGTGTTTAGGTCCCAGTTCGGTTCCATAACTCGGTGTGGGTTCCCAGTTCGGTTCCATAACTCGGTGTTCAGGTCCCAGTTCGGTGCCATAACTCGGTGTTTAGGTCCCAGTTCGGTTCCATAACTCGGTGTGGGTTCCGAGTTCGGTTCCATAACTCGGTGTTCAGGTCCCAGTTCGGTTCCATAACTCGGTGTGGGTTTCCAGTTCGGTGCCATAACTCGGTGTTCAGGTCCCAGTTCGGTTCCATAACTCGGTGTTTAGGTCCCAGTTCGGTTCCATAACTCGGTGTTTAGGTCCCAGTTCGGTTCCATAACTCGGTGTGGGTTCCCAGTTCGGTTCCATAACTCGGTGTTCAGGTCCCAGTTCGGTTCCATAACTCGGTGTTTAGGTCCCAGTTCGGTTCCATAACTCGGTGTGGGTTCCCAGTTCGGTTCCATAACTCGGTGTTCAGGTCCCAGTTCGGTTCCATAACTCGGTGTTTAGGTCCCAGTTCGGTTCCATAACTCGGTGTGGGTTCCCAGTTCGGTTCCATAACTCGGTGTTCAGGTCCCAGTTCGGTGCCATAACTCGGTGTTTAGGTCCCAGTTCGGTTCCATAACTCGGTGTGGGTTCCGAGTTCGGTTCCATAACTCGGTGTTTAGGTCCCAGTTCGGTTCCATAACTCGGTGTTCAGGTCCCAGTTCGGTTCCATAACTCGGTGTCGATTGTAGAAGTTGTTGTGGTGGTTGTTGTGGTGGCGGTTGTAGTGGTGGTTGTTGTGGTGTTGGTTGTGGTAGTTGTGGTGGTTGTGGTTGTAGATGTTGTTGTGGTGGTTGATGTGGTGGTTGTTGTTATTGTGGTTGTTGTGGTGGTGGTTGTTGTGGTGTTGGTTGTGGTGGTTGTTGTGGTGGTTTTTGTTATTATGGTTGTTGTGGTAGTGGTTATTGTGGTGGTGGTTGTGGTGGTTGTAGTTGTTGTTGTTATTGTGGTTGTAGATGTTGTTGTGATTGTTGTGGTGGTGGTTGTGGTGGTGTTGGTTGTGGTGGTTGTTGTTGTGGTTGTAGTTGTTGTTATTGTGGTTGTGGTTGTAGATGTTGTTGTGGTTGTTGTGGTATTGGTTGTTGTGGTGGTTGTAATTGTTGTTGTTGTGGTGGTTGTAGATGTTGTGGTTGTTGTGGTGTTGTTGTAGTGGTGTGGTTGTTGTGGTGGTTTTTGTGGTGCTGGTTGTTGTGGTGGTGGTTGTAGTTGTTGTGGTTGTTGTGGTAGTGGTTGTTGTTGTTGTGGTGGTTGTAGTTGTTGTGGTTGTTGTGGTAGTGGTTGTGGTGGTTGTAATTGTTGTTGTGGTGGTTGTAATTGTTGTTGTTGTGGTGGTTGTTGTGGTTGTTGTGGTAGTGGTTCTGGTTGTTGTGGTGGTGGTTGTTGTTGTGGTTGTTGTAGTGGTTGTGGTGGTTGTAGTTGTTGTGGTTGTTGTTGTGGTGGTTGTAATTGTTGTTGTTGTGGTGGTTGTAGTTTTAGTGATTGTTGTTGTTGTTGTGGTGGTTGTAATTGTTGTTGTTGTGGTGGTTGTAATTATTGTTGTTGTGGTGGTTGTAGTTTTAGTGATTGTTGTTGTTGTTGTGGTGGTTGTAATTGTTGTTGTTGTGGTGGTTGTAATTGTTGTTGTTGTGGTGGTTGTTGTGGTTGTTGTGGTTGTTGTGGTGGTGGTTGTAGTTGTTGTGGTTGTTGTGGTAGTGGTTGTGGTGGTTGTAGTTGTTGTGGTTGTTGTTGTTGTGGTGGTTGTAATTGTTGTTGTTGTGGTGGTTGTAGTTGTTGTGATTGTTGTTGTTGTGGTGGTTGTAATTGTTGTTGTTGTGGTGGTTGTTGACCTGTGTGTCTGCAGGAGGCCCAGGGTCCTCAGGACCCAAGGGAGCTGCCGGATTCCCTGGGAGAGACGGACAACCAGGATCTCCAGGACTCATTGGTGAGCACCGCCACTCACCACCGCCACTCACCATTACTCACCATTACTCACCACCGCCACTCACCACCGCCACTCAGCATTACTCACCACCATTACTCACCACCACCACTCACCACCACCACTCACCATTACTCACCACCGCCACTCACCACCGCCACTCAGCATTACTCACCACCATTACTCACCACCACCACTCACCACCACCACTCACCATTACTCACCACCGCCACTCACCACCGCCACTCAGCATTACTCACCACCATTACTCACCACCACCACTCACCACCACCACTCACCATTACTCACCAACACCACTCACCATTACTCACCACCGCCACTCACCACCACCACTCACCACCACTCACCACCACCACTCACCACCACCACTCACCACCACTCACCACCGCCACTCAGCATTACTCACCACCATTACTCACCACCACCACTCACCACCACCACTCACCATTACTCACCACCGCCACTCACCACCGCCACTCAGCATTACTCACCACCATTACTCACCACCACCACTCACCACCACCACTCACCATTACTCACCACCGCCACTCACCACCGCCACTCAGCATTACTCACCACCATTACTCACCACCACCACTCACCACCACCACTCACCATTACTCACCACCGCCACTCACCACCACCACTCACCACCACTCACCACCACCACTCACCACCACCACTCACCACCACTCACCACCGCCACTCAGCATTACTCACCACCATTACTCACCACCACCACTCACCACCACCACTCACCATTACTCACCAACACCACTCACCATTACTCACCACCACCACCACTCACCACCACCACTCACCATTACTCACCACCACCACTCACCACCACCACTCACCACCACTCACCACCACCACTCACCACCACCACTCACCACCACTCACCACCACCACTCAGCCTTACTCACCACCGCCACTCACCACCGCCACTCACCACCGCCACTCACCATTACTCACCACCGCTACACACCAACACCACTCACCATTACTCACCACCGCCACTCACCAACACCACCGCCACTCACCACGACCACCGCCACTCACCATTACTCACCACCGCAACTCACCACCGCAACTCACCAACACCACTCACCATTACTCACCACCGCTACACACCACCACCACTCACCACCACCACCACTACTCACCACCGTCACTCACCACCGCCACTCACCATTACTCACCACCGCTACACACCAACACCACTCACCATTACTCACCACCGCCACTCACCAACACCACCGCCACTCACCACGACCACCGCCACTCACCATTACTCACCACCGCAACTCACCACCGCAACTCACCAACACCACTCACCATTACTCACCACCGCTACACACCACCACCACTCACCACCACCACCACTACTCACCACCGTCACTCACCACCGCCACTCACCATTACTCACCACCGCTACTCACCACCGCCACTCACCACCACCACCGCCACTCACCAACACCACTCACCATTACTCACCAACACCACTCACCATTACTCACCACCACTACTCACCACGACCACTCACCACCACCACTCACCATTACTCACCACCACCACTCACCACCACCACTCACCACCACCACTCACCACCACTCACCACCACCACTCACTATTACTCACCACGACCACTCACCACCACCACTCACCACCGCCACTCACCATTACTCACCACTGCCACTCACCATTACTCACCACCGCTACTCACCACCGCCACTCACCACCACCACCGCCACTCACCACTCACCATTACTCACCACCACCACTCACCACTCACCATTACTCACCACCGCCACTCACCACCGCCACTCACCATCACTCACCACCGCCTATGACTAGCACTTGCCCCAGCCGTCAGCGTGTGCTACACGGGGGACCTTTGTCTTTCCCAGGACCTCCGGGTCAGCCGGGGTCGCCCGGATTTCCTGGAAGCAAAGGAACTCAAGGCCGTGATGGGATCCCCGGTTCCCCCGGTAGCAAAGGGGACCCAGGTAACCCCCACCCCCCTCCCCACAACACAACAACCGCCGCCATTCGCCGCTAAGTGGCGGTGACGTCACCACGACGCTTGTGCCAGGCTATGTGCACGTTGAGGCTACCACGTGAAGCGTCGAACGCCCGCTGGCAGGAGGTCACGGGGCAGACCCAGGTGCCACGGGTCGACTGACTGAGATGACTGGCTGATGCACCACCTGTGCCCCCTACTGTGCCAACCTGCTGCGCTTTAGCCACCCGGCGCTCCGCTCGTTGTTGTGAGCGTCGCTCCTCCGCCCTCCGTTGTTGTTGGAGGGCGACTGCCTCCAACTGCCCAGTAGCAGCGTCCTTCACGAGCCTCCTCCACAGAGGCCGATCTTGACACCGCTGGTACCAGTCATCGGCAAGTCCACTCAGCTCCACGTCCTCCTGTACCACATCACTCCATCTCTTCTCTAGCCCGTGCCGCGCCCGTTTAGCCCCCTCGATCCGGCTGAACAAAAGCTGTTTCGGCATGCGGTGGCAGGGCATGCGGGCTACATGACCCAGCCATCGCAGCCTTGCCCGCCGGAGGAGCTCACCGATGGGACCTTGCCCAGATCTTTCAAGGATTTGTGAGTTCCTCACACAATCCAGCCTGCGGGTTAAACCCAGGATGGATTGCGTGAGTTCCATTCGGGGGGGGGTCCACGTTTCGCGAGCGTGGCCGAGGAGACCTGAAGCTTAGTGCGGAGCGACAGACCAGGTAGCTTCCGACAGACCAGGTAGCTTCCACACAGCATGGTGCTGCTACTCGCTACGAACAGCACTTGCCCCAGCAGTCTGTTTAGGCTACACGGGGGACCTTTGTCTGTGTCTACCTTCATAGCTGCTGCTACTCGCTACGAACAGCACTTGCCCCAGCAGTCTGTTTAGGCTACACGGGGGACCTTTGTCTGTGTCTACCTTCATAGCTGCTGCTACTCGCTATTAACAGCACTTGCCCCTACAGTCTGTAGAGGGTACACGGGGGATCTTTGTCTGTGTCTACCTTCATAGACGCTGCTACTCGCTACTAACAGCACTTGCCCCAGCAGTCTGTTAAGGCTACACGGGGGACCTTTGTCTGTGTCTACCTTCATAGCTGCTGCTACTCGCTACGAACAGCACTTGCCCCAGCAGTCTGTTGAGGCTACACGGGGGATCTTTGTCTGTGTCTACCTTCATAGCTGCCGCTACTCGCTACGAACAGCACTTGCCCCAGCAGTCTGTAGAGGCTACACGGGGGACCTTTGTCTGTGTCTACCTTCATAGACGCTGCTACTCGCTACTAACAGCACTTGCCCCAGCAGTCTGTAGAGGCTACACGGGGGATCTTTGTCTGTGTCTACCTTCATAGGCGCTGCTACTCGCTACTCACAGCACTTGCCCCAGCAGTCTGTTTAGGCTACACGGGGGATCTTTGTCTGTGTCTACCTTCATAGCTGCTGCTACTCGCTACTAACAGTACTTGCCCCTACAGTCTGTTTAGGCTACACGGGGGACCTTTGTCTGTGTCTACCTTCATAGGTGCTGCTACTACTCGCTACTAACAGCACTTGCCCCAGCAGTCTGTAGAGGCTACACGGGGGATCTTTGTCTGTGTCTACCTTCATAGCTGCGGCTACTCGCTACTAACAGTACTTGCCCCAGCAGTTTGTAGAGGCTACACGGGGGACCTTTGTCTGTGTCTACCTTCATAGGTGCTGCTACTACTCGCTACTAACAGCACTTGCCCCAGCAGTTTGTAGAGGCTACACGGGGGAACTTTGTCTGTGTCTACCTTCATAGGCGCTGCTACTCGCTACTCACAGCACTTGCCCCAGCAGTCTGTTGAGGCTACACGGGGGATCTTTGTCTGTGTCTACCTTCATAGGCGCTGCTACTCGCTACTTACAGCACTTGCCCCAGCAGTCTCTTGAGGCTACACGGGGGATCTTTGTCTGTGTCTACCTTCATAGCTGCTGCTACTCGCTACGAACAGCACTTGCCCCAGCAGTCTGTTTAGGCTACACGGGGGATCTTTGTCTGTGTCTAGCTTCATAGGCGCTGCTGCTACTTGCTATTAACAGCACTTGCCCCTACAGTCTGTAGAGGCTACACGGGGGATCTTTGTCTGTGTCTACCTTCATAGACGCTGCTACTCGCTACTAACAGCACTTGCCCCAGCAGTCTGTAGAGGCTACACGGGGGATCTTTGTCTGTGTCTACCTTCATAGGCGCTGCTACTCGCTACTCACAGCACTTGCCCCAGCAGTCTGTTGAGGCTACACGGGGGATCTTTGTCTGTGTCTACCTTCATAGACGCTGCTACTCGCTACTAACAGCACTTGCCCCAGCAGTCTGTGGAGGCTACATGGGGGACCTTTGTCTGTGTCTACCTTCATAGCTGCTGCTACTCGCTACTAACAGCACTTGCCCCAGCACTCTGTAGAGGCTACACGGGGGATCTTTGTCTGTGTCTACCTTCATAGGTGCTGCTACTCGCTAACAGCACTTGCCCCTACAGTCTGTTGAGGCTACACGGGGGACCTTTGTCTTATATTCGACAGGGCCCTACGATGCCGGTCTGCCAGGGCCTCCTGGATCACCTGGATTTCAAGGTGGGGCCACAGGTCACGTGTATATACATACACACACTACACACACACCACACACACACTACACACACACTACATACACACTACATACACACCAAACACACTCTACATACACACACTATACACACACACTACACACACACTACATACACACACTACACACACACTACACACACACCACACACACACTACACACACACTATACACACACTACATACACACCAAACACACTCTACATACACACACTATACACACACTACACACACTACACACACACTATACACACTACATACACACTACATACACACACTACATACACACTACACACACCACACACACACTACATACACACACTATACACACACTACACACACACTACACACACACTACACACACACTATACACACACTACATACACACTACACACACACTATACACACACTACATACACACTACACACACCACACACACACTACATACACACACTATACACACACTACACACACACTACACACACACTATACACACACTACATACACACTACATACACACCACACACACTACATACACACCACACACACTATACACACACACTATACACACACTACACACACACTACATACACACTACACACACACCACACACACTATACACACACTACACACACACACTACATACACACACTACATACACACTACACACACCACACACACACCAAACACACACTATACACACACTACACACACACTACACACACACCACACACACCACACACACACTACACACACACTACACACACACACTACACACACACCACACACACACTACACACACACTACATACACACACTACACACACACTACACACACACCACCACACACTATACACACACTACACACACACTACACACACACCACACACACACTACACACACACTACACACACACACTACACGCACACACCACACACACCACACACACACTACACACACACTACACACACACACTACACACACACTACACACACACTACATACACACACTACACACACACTACACACACACTACACACACACCACACACACACTACACACACACTACACACACACACTATACACACACTACACACACACTATACACACAATATACACACACTACACACACACTACACACACACCACACACACACTGTACACACACTATACACACACTACACACACACCACACACACACTACACACACACTACACACACACCACACACACACTACACACACACTACACACACACACTATACACACACACTATACACACACTATATACACACACTACACACACACCACACACACACTACACACACACACTACACACACACACTACATACACATACACACACTACACACACACACCACACACACACACACTACATATACACACACTACATATACACACACTACATATACACACGTTACATATACACACGCTACATATACACACACTACGCACACACACTACGCACACACACTACATACACAAACACACACTACATACACATACACACACTACACACACACACTACACACACACACTACATATACACACTACACACACACACACTACATATACACACTACATATACACACACTACATACAAACACTACATACACATACACACACTACACACACACTACACACACACACCACACACACACACTACATATACACACTACATACAAACACTACATACACATACACACACTACACACACACACTACACACACACCACACACACACTACATATACACACACTACATATACACACTACATATACACACACACTACACACACACACCACACACACACTACACACACACTACATACACACACTACACACACACTACACACACACCACACACACACTACACACACACTACACACACACACTATACACACACTACACACACACTATACACACAATATACACACACTACACACACACTACACACACACCACACACACACTGTACACACACTATACACACACTACACACACACCACACACACACTACACACACACTACACACACACCACACACACACTACACACACACTACACACACACACTATACACACACACTATACACACACTATATACACACACTACACACACACCACACACACACTACACACACACACTACACACACACACTACATACACATACACACACTACACACACACACCACACACACACACTACATATACACACACTACATATACACACACTACATATACACACGTTACATATACACACGCTACATATACACACACTACGCACACACACTACGCACACACACTACATACACAAACACACACTACATACACATACACACACTACACACACACACTACACACACACACTACATATACACACTACACACACACACTACATATACACACTACATATACACACACTACATACAAACACTACATACACATACACACACTACACACACACTACACACACACACCACACACACACACTACATATACACACTACATACAAACACTACATACACATACACACACTACACACACACACTACACACACACCACACACACACTACATATACACACACTACATATACACACTACATATACACACACACTACACACACACACCACACACACACACTACATATACACACTACATATACACACACACTACACACACACACCACACACACACTACATATACACACTACATATACACACACTACACACACACACTACACACACACCACACACACACACTACACACACACACTACATATACACACACTACACACAAACACTACACACACACACCACACACACACTACACACACACACTACATACACACACTACATACACACACACTACATATACATACACACACTACATACACACATACTACATATACATACACACACTACACACACACACTCTACATATTCATACACACAACAACAACAACAACCGCCAATCGCCACCAAGTTGCGGTGACGTCACCACGGCGCTTGTGCCAGGCTAGGTGCACGTTGAGGCCACGTGAAGTGTCGATCCGCCCGCCGGCAGGAGGTCACGGGGCAGACCCAGCAGGTGCCACGGGTCGACTGACTGAGATGACTACTGGCAGATGCACCACCACCTGTGCCCCCTACTGTGCCAGGCTAGGTGCACGAGGTCACGGGGACAGACCCAGCAGGTGCTATGGGTTGACCGACTGAGATGACTACTGGCAGATGCACCACCACCTGTACCTCCTACTGTGCCAGGCTAGGTGCAGGAGGTCACGGGGACAGACCCAGCAGGTGCCATGGGTTGACCGACTGAGATGACAGGCAGATGCACCACCTGTGCCCCCTACTGTGCCAGGCTAGGTGCACGAGGTCACGGGGACAGACCCAGCAGGTGCTATGGGTTGACCGACTGAGATGACTACTGGCAGATGCACCACCACCTGTACCTCCTACTGTGCCAGGCTAGGTGCACGAGGTCACGGGGACAGACCCAGCAGGTGCTATGGGTTGACCGACTGAGATGACTACTGGCAGATGCACCACCACCTGTACCTCCTACTGTGCCAGGCTAGGTGCAGGAGGTCACGGGGACAGACCCAGCAGGTGCCAGGGGTTGACCGACTGAGATGACTGAGATGGCTGGCAGATGCACCACCTGTGCCCCCTACTGTGCCAGGCTAGGTGCAGGAGGTCACGGCACCACCAGCTGTACTCCCCCTAATCTCTCCCCCCCCCAGGGTCTCCTGGTCTCCCCGGGTCTCCCGGATCGTCGGGCCAACCCGGCTTCCCGGGGTCAAAGGGCGACCCCGGACGTCAGGGGGGTCCAGGCCCCCCGGGACGCCAGGGCCCAGCGGGGCCCCCCGGGGAGATCTACCCGGGCATCAAGGGGGACCCCGGTCTGCCGGGACTCCCTGGGAATCCAGGTACTCGTGGGGGTAGGGTGGGGATACAGCGGGGATGCTGATGCAGCTACTACTACTACTACTGCAGCTGCTGCTACTACTGCTGCTGCTACTACTA
>NW_027422592.1:170000-263900 GCF_048934315.1 Petromyzon marinus
GTGCTGGCTAAAGTGGCCCCTCGGGATAGAGTCATCATGTTGGGTGACTTCAATGCCCGAGTTGGTCATGATGCTGGCACCTGGTCTGGAGTGATTGGAAGGCATGGGCCAGATCAGCTCAATAATAACGGTAGGAGGCTGCTAGATTTTTGTGCAGCCCATGGGCTTGTAATTACCAACACGCTGTTCCGGCATCGGCGCACCCACACAACATCATGGATGCATGTCGGGTCCAAGCAAGAACATCTGCTGGCATAGTGACGGACCAGCGGATGCGGGCCCATATCCTTGACACCAGGACCTACTGTGGAGCTGATCTGCCCACTGACCATCGACTTGTCATCTGTAAGATGCGCCTGCCATTCTTCCACTCCGGTGGTGGGTGTACACCCAGGACGCCATTCAAACCCAAGGTGGCCTGGTCTCAGCTACAGTGAGGGAAAAAAGTATTTGATCCCCTGCTGATTTTGTACGTTTGCCCACTGACAAAGGAATGATCAGTCTATAATTTTAATGGTAGGTTTATTTGAACAGTGAGAGACAGAATAACAACAAGAAAATCCAGAAAAATTCATCTCAAAAATGTTACAAATTGATTTGCATTTTAATGAGGGAAATAAGTATTTGACCCCCTCTCAATCAGAAAGATTTCTGGCTCCCAGGTGTCTTTGATACAGGTAACGAGCTGAGATTAGGAGGACACTCTTAAAGGGAGTGCTCCTAATTTCAGCTAGTTGCCTGTATAAAAGACACCTGTCCACAGAAGCAACCAATCAATCAGATTTCAAACTCTCCACCATGGCCAAGACCAAAGAGCTCTTCAAGGATGTCAGGGACAGGATTGTAGACCTACACAAGGCTGGAATGGGCTACAAGACCATTGCCAAGCAGCTTTGTGAGAAGGTGACAACAGTTGGTGCGATTATTGGCAAATGGAAGAAACACAAAAGAACTGTCAATCTCCCTCGGCCTGGGGCTCCATGCAAGATCTCACCTCGTGGAGTTGCAATGATCATGAGAACGGTGAGGAATCAGCCCAGAACTACACGGGAGGATCTTGTCAATGATCTCAAGGCAGCTGGGACCATAGTCACCAAGAAAACAATTGGTAACACACTACGCTGTGAAGGACTGATATCCTGCAGCGCCCGCAAGGTCCCCCTGCTCAAGAAAGCACATATACATGCCCGTCTGAATTTTGCCAATGAACATCTGAATGATTCAGAGGACAACTGGGTGAAAGTGTTGTGGTCAGATGAGACAAAAATGGAGCTCTTTGGCATCAACTCAACTCGAGTTGTTTGGAGGAGGAGGAATGCTGTCTATGACCCCAAGAACACCATCCCCACCGTCAAACATGGAGGTGGAAACATTATGTTTTGGGGGTGTTTTTCTGCTAAGGGGACAGGACAACTTCACCGCATCAAAGGGACGATGGACGGGGCCATGTACCGTCAAATCTTGAGTGAGAACCTCCTTCCCTCAGACAGGGCATTGAAAATGGGGCGTGGATGGATATTCCAGCATGACAATGACCCAAAACACACGGCCAAGGCAACAAAGTAGTGGCTCAAGAAGAGGCACATTAAGGTCCTGGAGTGGCCTAGCCAGTCTCCAGACCTTAATCCCATAGAAAATCTGTGGAGGGAGCTGAAGGTTCGAGTTGCCAAACGTCAGCCTCGAAACCTTAATGACTTGGAGAAGATCTGCAAAGAGGAGTGGGACAAAATCCCTCCTGAGATGTGTGCAAACCTGGTGGCCAACTACAAGAAACGTCTGACCTCTGTGATTGCCAACAAGGGTTTTGCCACCAAGTACTAAGTCATGTTTTGCAGAGGGGTCAAATACTTATTTCCCTCATTAACATGCAAATCAATTTATAACATTTTTGACATGCGTTTTTCTGGATTTTCTTGTTGTTATTCTGTCTCTCACTGTTCAAATAAGCCTACCATTAAAATTATAGACGTAATTTCTTCGTCAGTGAGCAAACGTACAAAATCAGCAGGGGATCAAATACTTTTTTCCCTCACTGTAGCTGATGAAAGTTGCAAGAGAGAATTTCATCATCGCTTGCAGCTGAGGTTGGCATCATCCCCCACTCCTCCTGATGTCGAGGGTAAATGGGCGTGGTTTAGGACTGTGACTCATGCAGCTGCAATGGCTGCTTTGGGTACGCGGTCCAGACCTCCCCAGAGACCCTGGCTGACAGAGGAGGTGTTCAGGATGGTTGAGAAAAAGTGACAGGCCCACTCTCATCGGCTACAGCATCCCACGTCAGAGAATGAGGAGGCTTACCGCAGCCTTCGCTCGGAGGTTCGGAGAGCCGTGAGGCACTGCAAGGATGGGTGGTGGTCGCTGGTTGCTGAGGAGATGGAGTCTGCCTCAGTGGCCCGCGATCACAACTCGCTCTTTAATTCCATCAAAAAAGTGACCTGCAGCGCCACACCTATTACCATCATTAGGGGAAAGAACGGTGATTCAATCTCTGACCCCCAGGAACAGGTTTGCAGATTTGCTGAGCATTTCTGTGAGGTCCTGGGGAAGGGGAAATCCCCTCAGCCAGGAAAACGTGGGACAAAGTGGGGATGACCCTGCTGAGGCTGCGGTGCCTCAAATATTGGAGGAGGAAGTCAGCCCCTGTGAGTGGCTGGCTGGGCTGAGGTGCCATCTGTTGAGGAAATACTGAAGGCGATCCAGAGTCTGAGACCAGGAAAGGCACCGGGCAGAGATGATATCCCAAGCGAAATGTTGAGGGAGGGTGGCATTTGTGCACAGACTGCCCTATATGACATCATAACAACAGTCTGGACCACTGGACGGGTTCCGCAGGATTGGAAGGATGCCCTGGTGGTCCCCCTTTTTAAGAAGGGGGACCGCACAGACTGTAACAACTACAGGGGCATCTCACTCCTCAGTGTGCCGGGAAAGGTCCTGGCAAGGATTATTCAGCATCGCCTTGCCAGGCACGCTGAGGAGAGGCTTGCGGAGCCCCAATGCGGTTTCAGGAAAGGGCGGTCCTGCACAGATGCCATATTTTCTGTCCGTCTGCTACAGCAGAGGTGTAGGGAATTCCAACAAGACCTACATCTCTGCTTTATTGACCTGGTCAAGGCCTATGATACCATCAGTAGGCCTGGGCTCTGGGTTATTCTTCGTGCTTTTGGAGTACCTGACCCTCTGCTCACGATCATTAAGGACCTTCATGATGGTGAGCGGGCCCGGGTAAAACTACGTGGCCGGGAGTCAGAGCCATTCCCTGTTAACCTTGGGGTGCGACAGGGATGTCTTCTGGCTCTCACATTATTTAACATCTATTTTGACCACGTAGTTCGTGAAGCCTTCAATAGCTGTACTGGGGGAATCTCCATATGGTACAGATATAATGGGAGGCTGATCGACGCCCGGGTGCGGTCAAGGGATGGCTCCCTATTGCTCAACCACGTTATGTATGCTGATGATTTGGTAATAGCTGCACATTCGGAGGAGGAGTTGGAGATGCTGCTGCTGAGACTGGAGCGTGCCACTAAGAGGTGGGGCCTTACCATCAGCCCCACCAAAACTAAGCACCTGCCTGGGTATTTTGTACCATCGGACACTCCACCCCCACAACTCCCAATCGGTGATGGGGCAGTTGTGGAGAGAGTGGAGAGTTTCCCATACCTGGGCAGTGTGCTTATGACCGGCTCCAGTTTAACAGCAGAGGTCTCACTCCGAATTAGTCGAGCGGCAATATCTTTTCATCGGTTGCGTAACGCTGCTGTGTGGAAGCTACCTGGTCTGTCGCTCCGCACTAAGCTTCAGGTCTTCTCGGCCACGGTCATTCCCTCCCTTCTCTACGCTTGCAAAACGTGGACCCCCCTAATGGAACATCTTCGCCGGTTAGAAACAATTAGGCTGGCCTGCCTACGATCCATCCTGGGTTTAACCAGACTGGATTGTGTGAGGAGCTCAAAAATCCTTGAAACATCTGGGCAAGGTTCCATCGGTGAGCTCCTCCGGCGGGGAAGGCTGCGATGGCTGGGTCATGTAGCCCGCATGCCCAGCCACCGCATGCCGAAACAGCTTTTGTTCGGCCGGATTGAGGGGGCTAAGCTGGCGCGGCACGGACTAGAGAAGAGATGGAGTGATGTGGTACAGGAGGACGTGGAGCTGAGTGGACTTGCCGATGACTGGTACCAGCGGTGTCAAGATCGGCCTCTGTGGAGGAGGCTCGTGAAGGATGCTACTGGGCAGTTGGAGGTAGTCGCCCTCCAACAACAACGGAGGGCGGAGGAGCGATGCTCAGAACAACGAGCGGAGCGCTGGGTGGCTAAAGCACAGCAGGTTGGCACAGGAGGGGGGCACAGGTGGTGCATCAGCCAGTCATCTCAGTCAGTCGACCCGTGGTACCTGGGTCTGCCCCGTGACCTCCTGCCAGCGGGCGTTCGACACTTCACGTGGCCTCAGGGTGCACATAGCCTGGCACAAGCGTCGTGGTGACGTCACCGCCACTTAGTGGCGAATGGCGGTTGTTTTTGTTGTTGTTGTTGTTGTGTGTGACTGTGTGTGTGTGTGACTGTGTGTGAGACTGTGTGTCTGTGTGTGTGTTTCTGCGTGTGTGTATGTATGTGTGTGTCTGTGTGTGACTGTGTGTGACTGTGTGTGTGTGTGTGACTGTGTGTGTGTCTCTGTGTGTGTGACTGTGTGTGTGTGACTGTGTGTGTGTCTGTGTATGTATGTGTGTGTGTTTCTCTGTGTGTGTGTCTGTGTGTGACTGTGTGTGTGTGACTGTGTGTGTTTGTATGTATGTGTGTCTCTGTGTGTGTGTGTGACTGTGTGTGAGACTGTGTGTGTGTGACTGTCTCTGTGTGTGTGTGACTGTGTGTGTGTGAGTGTGTGTATGTGTGACTGTGTGTGTGTGAGTGTGTGTGTGTCTCTGTGTGTGTGTGTGACTGTGTGTGTGTGAGTGTGTGTGTGGCTGTGTGTGTGTGAGTGTGTGTATGTGTGTGTGTGACTGTGTGTGTGTGAGTGTGTGTGTGTGTCTCTGTGTGCGTGTGTGTGTGACTGTGTGTGTGTCTGTGTGTGTGTATGTGTGTGACTGTGTGTGTGTGACTGTGTGTCTGTGTGTGTGTGACTGTGTGTGTGTGTCTGTGTGTGTGTGTCTCTGTGTGTGTATGTATGTGTGTGTCTCTGTGTGTGTGACTGTGTGTCTGTGTGTGTGTGACTGTGTGTGTGACTGTGTGACTGTGACTGTGTGTGTATGTATGTATGTGTGTGACTGTGTGTGTGACTGTGTGTGACTGTGTGTGTGACTGTGTTTCTGTGTGTGTGACTGTGTGTGTGACTGTGTGTGTGTATGTGTGTGTGACTGTGAGTGTGTGACTGTGTGTCTGTGTGTGTGTGTCTGTGTGTGTCCCAGGTGCTAAGGGCTCCCCTGGCAGCCCCGGGCAGAAGGGGAACGTGGGTCCCACCGGCCCTTCTGGGCCTTCTGGTGATTCATTCACTCGCTCGTGATTCATTCACTCGTGATTCATTCACTCGTGATTCATTCACTCGCTCACTCGTGATTCATTCACTCGTGATTCATTTACTCACTCACTCGTGATTCATTCACTCGTGATTCATTCACTCGCTCGTGATTCACTCACTCGTGATTCATTCACTCACTCGTGATTCGTTCACTCGTGAGTCACTCGCTCGGGATTAATTCACTTGCTCGTGAGTCATTCACTCGTGATTCATTCACTCGCTCGTGATTCATTCACTCACTCGTGAATCACTCACTCGCTCGTGATTCATTCACTCGTGATTCATTCACTCACTCGTGAATCACTCGCTCGCTCGTGATTCATTCACTCGTGATTCATTCACTCACTCGTGAATCACTCACTCGTGATTCATTCACTCGTGATTCATTCACTCACTCGTGAATCACTCACTCGCTCGTGATTCATTCACTCGTGATTCATTCACTCACTCGTGAATCACTCGCTCGCTCGTGATTCGTCCACTCGTGATTCATTCACTCATTCGTGATTCATTCACTCGTGAGTCACTCGCTCACTCGTGATTAATTCACTCACTCGTGATTCATTCACTCGTGATTCATTCACTCACTCGTGAATCACTCGCTCGTGATTCATTCACTCGTGATTCATTCACTCACTCGTGAATCACTCGCTCGCTCGTGATTCATTCACTCGTGATTCATTCACTCACTCGTGAATCACTCACTCGTGATTCATTCACTCGTGATTCATTCACTCACTCGTGAATCACTCACTCGCTCGTGATTCATTCACTCACTCGTGAATCACTCGCTCGCTCGTGATTCATTCACTCGTGATTCATTCACTCACTCGTGAATCACTCACTCGTGATTCATTCACTCGTGATTCATTCACTCACTCGTGAATCACTCACTCGCTCGTGATTCATTCACTCGTGATTCATTCACTCACTCGTGAATCACTCGCTCGCTCGTGATTCGTCCACTCGTGATTCATTCACTCATTCGTGATTCATTCACTCATTCGTGATTCATTCACTCGTGAGTCACTCGCTCACTCGTGATTAATTCACTCACTCGTGATTCATTCACTCGTGATTCATTCACTCACTCGTGAATCACTCGCTCGCTCGTGATTCATTCACTCGTGATTCATTCACTCACTCGTGAATCACTCACTCGTGATTCATTCACTCGTGATTCATTCACTCACTCGTGAATCACTCACTCGCTCGTGATTCATTCACTCGTGATTCATTCACTCACTCGTGAATCACTCGCTCGCTCGTGATTCATTCACTCGTGATTCATTCACTCACTCGTGAATCACTCACTCGTGATTCATTCACTCGTGATTCATTCACTCACTCGTGAATCACTCACTCGTGATTCATTCACTCGTGATTCATTCACTCACTCGTGAATCACTCGCTCGCTCGTGATTCATTCACTCGTGATTCATTCACTCACTCGTGAATCACTCACTCGTGATTCATTCACTCGTGATTCATTCACTCACTCGTGAATCACTCGCTCGCTCGTGATTCGTCCACTCGTGATTCATTCACTCATTCGTGATTCATTCACTCGTGAGTCACTCGCTCACTCGTGATTAATTCACTCACTCGTGATTCATTCACTCGTGATTCATTCACTCGTGATTCATTCACTCACTCGTGAATCACTCGCTCGCTCGTGATTCATTCACTCGTGATTCATTCACTCACTCGTGAATCACTCACTCGTGATTCATTCACTCGTGATTCATTCACTCACTCGTGAATCACTCGCTCGCTCGTGATTCATTCACTCGTGATTCATTCACTCACTCGTGAATCACTCACTCGTGATTCATTCACTCGTGATTCATTCACTCACTCGTGAATCACTCACTCGTGATTCATTCACTCGTGATTCATTCACTCACTCGTGAATCACTCGCTCGCTCGTGATTCGTCCACTCGTGGCGTCTGTCTCTGCAGGCCTCCCAGGCCGTGCAGGGGCACCTGGCAGCGCTGTCGGCGGTGTGCCGGGCCCTGGCGGACCCCCAGGACCTGTGGGACCCCCTGGGGTTAGCGGATTGCCGGGATCACCGGGGGCCACTGGGTAAGCAACAGGAGTCTGTGTGTGTGTGTGTGAGTCTGTGTGTGTGTGTGTGTGTCTGTGTGTCTGTGTGTGTCTGTGTGTGTGACTGTGTGTGTGTGTCTGTGTGTGTGTCTGTGTGTGTGTCTGTGTGTGTGACTGTGTGTGTCTGTGTCTGTGTGTGTGTCTGTGTGTCTGTGTGTGTGACTGTGTGTGTGACTGTGTGTGTGTGTGTGACTGTGTGTGTGTCTGTGTGTGTGACTGTGTGTGTGTGTATGTCTGTGTGTCTGTGTGTCTGTGTGTGTGTCTGTGTGTGTGTGTCTGGTCTGTCTGTGTGTGTCTGTGTCTGTGAGTCTGTGTGTGTGTGTGTGTCTGTGTGTGTGTGTCTGTGTGTGTGTGTGTGTCTGTGTGTGTGTGTCTGTGTGTGTGTCTGTGTGTGTGTGTCTGTGTGTGTGTGTGTGTCTGTGTGTGTGTGTCTGTGTGTGTGTGTCTGTGTGTGTGTGTGTCTGTGTGTGTATGTCTGTGTGTGTTTGTGTGTATGTGTGTGTGTGTGTTTGTGTGTGTGTTTGTGTGTGTGTATGTGTGTGTCTGTGTGTTTGTCTGTGTCTGTGTGTGTGTGTGTCTGTGTGTGTGTCTGTGTGTGTGTGTCTGTGTGTGTGACTGTGTGTGTGACTGTGTGTGTCTGTGTGTGTGTCTGTGTGTGTGTGTGTCTGTGTGTGTCTGTGTGTGTGTGTGTCTGTGTGTGTGTGTCTGTGTGTGTGACTGTGTGTGACTGTGTGTGTGTGTGTGTGACTGTGTGTGTGTGTCTGTGTGTGTGACTGTGTGTGTGTGTATGTCTGTGTGTCTGTGTGTGTGTCTGTGTGTCTGTGTGTGTGTCTGTGTGTGTGTGTCTGTGTGTGTGTGTCTGTGTGTGTGTGTCTGTGTATGTGTGTGTGTCTGTGTGTGTGTGTCTGTGTGTGTCTGTGTGTCTGTGTGTGTTCCCACTCACGGCCAACACCGGTGACGAGTATCTGAACCGGTCCTGGAACTCCCCTAGGTGGACTCAGCCTCAAATAAGTACCTGGTGTGGCGGTGGTGTAGTAAACATCGCCACTGGGGAGACAAAGGCAGCCGGGCGTGGTGCTGGCCACCCACCCCCTCGTGTGCCGTGCCGGCCTTCATAGGTGCTCGCTAACAGCACTTGCCCCAGCAGTCTGTAGATGCTACACGGGGGATCTTTGTCTGTGTTTACATTCATAGATGCTACTGGCTAACAGCACTTGCCCCTACAGTCTGTAGAGGCTGCACGGGGGATCTTTGTCTGTGTTTACCTTCATAGATGCTACTCGCTAACAGCACTTGCCCCAGCAGTGTGTAGAGGCTACACGGGGGGACCTTTGTCTGTGTCTACCTTCATTGCTGCTGCTACTCGCTACTAACAGCACTTGCCCCAGCAGTGTGTAGAGGCTACACGGGGGACCTTTGTCTGTGTGTGCGACTCCCCAGGTGTTCCGGGCGTCTCCGGCGACCCTGGGGAGGATGGCAACCCGGGATTTGACGGCTTCCCCGGAGAGAAAGGGGACCCGGGGTCATCGGGGGGCCCAGGTAGACACACCCCCTCGTGACCCCTCGTGACCCCCTCTAGACACACCCCTCGTGACTCCCTCGTGACCCCTCTAGACACACCCCCTCGTGACCCCCTCTATACACACCCCCTCTAGACCCCTCGTGACCCCCTCGTGACCCCCTCTAGACACACCCCCTCGTGACCCCCTCGTGACCCCCTCTAGACACACCCCCTCGTGACTCCCTCGTGACCCCTCTAGACACACCCCCTCGTGACCCCCTCTATACACACCCCCTCTAGACCCCTCGTGACCCCCTCGTGACCCCCTCTAGACACACCCCCTCGTGACCCCCTCGTGACCCCTCTAGACACACCCTCTCGTGACCCCTTCGTGACCCCCTCTAGACACACCCCCTCGTGACCCCCTCTAGACACACCCCCTCGTGACCCCCTCTAGACACACCCCCTCTTGACCCCCCTAGACACACCCCCTCGTGACCCCCTCTAGACACACCCCCTCGTGACCCCGTCTAGACACACCCCCTCGTGACCCCCTCTAGACACACCCCCTCGTGACCCCTCTAGACACACCCCCTCGTGACCCCCTCTAGACACACCCCCTCGTGACCCCTTCGTGACCCCCTCTAGACACACCCCCTCGTGACCCCATCTAGACACACCCCCTCGCGACCCCCTCTAGACACACCCCCTCGTGACCCCTCGTGACCCCCTCTAGACACACCCCCTCGTGATCCCCTCTAGACACACCCCCTCGTGACCCCTCGTGATCCCCTCTAGACACACCCCCTCGTGACCCCCTCTAGACACACCCCCTCGTGACCCCTCGTGACCCCCTCCTGACCCCTCGTGACCCCCTCTAGACACACCCCCTCGTGACGTCGTGTGACGAGGGGGGGGGGGGAGTTTGAGAAATGTGACGTCACATCAAATTGCGCAACTTTACAAATAAATACGGACGACACGTTCTAACTTAATTAAAAATACTTTTTAATAAATGTTTTCTCCTACAACATCGGAGTGCAGCGCAACATTAAACGCGCAACTACAATGACTAATAGTTTAAAGCGATTTGAAGCACGTTTTATTTTTTTTCGCGGTGGGTGGGTGGGGGGGGCAGAGCTTTGTGACGTCATATTTGAGGGGGGGGGGTGTGTCTGACTCTTTGTGACGTCACGTGACGACGAGGGGTTTGGGGGGTCAAAAAATCGTCCATAATCGCTTGACGTCATTCATGGACGGCCCCTAACAGCACTTGCCCCGGCGGTCTGTTGATCCCCCTGGCACTTGGGCCCAGGCGAAGTGCGTGGGCTACACGGGGCACCTTTGTCTTTGTTGCCCGCAGGCCCGCACGGATACCCCGGGAGCAAGGGGGACGTGGGATTCCCCGGACCCCCGGTACCCCTGGAGTCATCACGGGATCCATGCGGCGGACGCGGCACGGATTCATGATTTCACGTCACTCGCAGGTGGGTGGGTCGGTGGGTGGGTAGGTGAGAAGGTGGGTGGGTGGGTGGGTGAGTTGGTGTGTGGGTGGGTGAATGAATGAATGAATGGGTGGGTGAGTGGGTGGGTGGGTGAGTGGTTGAGTGGGTGAGTGGGTGGGTGAGTGAGTTGGTGTGTGGGTGGGTGAATGAATGAATGGGTGGGTGGGTGGGTGAGTGGGTGAGTGGGTGGGTCTGTGAGTGGGTGAGTGGGTGAACGAATGAATGGGTGAGTGGATGGATGGGTGAGTGGTTGGGTGATTCGGTGGGTGAGTGAATGGATAGGTGGTTGAGTGGGTGAGTGGGTGGGTGAGTGGGTGAGTGGGTGGGTGGGTGAGTGCGTGGGTGAGTAGGTGGGTGAGTGGGTGGGTGAGTGGGTGGGTGAGTAGGTGGGTGAGTGGGTGGGTGAGTGGGTGAATGGATGAATGAGTGGGTGGGTGAGTAGGTGGGTGGGTGGGTGAGTAAGTGGGTGGGTGGGTGAGTGGGTGGGTGAGTGGGTGAATGGATGGGTGAGTGGGTGGGTGGGTGAGTGGGTGAATGGATGGGTGAGTGGGTGGGTGGGTGAGTAGGTGGGTGGGTCGGTGAGTAGGTGGGTGGGTGGGTGAGTGGGTGAATGGATGGATGGGTGATTGGGTGGGTGTGTGGGTGAGTGGGTGGTTGTGTGGGTGGTTGAGTGGGTGGGTGAGCCGGTGGGTGTGTGGATGACTGCGTATGCCACTGATGCTTGTGGCTGTCTGGTGAGACGTTCGCTCCCTGCATCCCCCCGTCCCCCCCTACAGAGCACGGAGCTCCCGACATGCCCCCAGGGAACGACGCTGATCTACACCGGCTACTCGCTCCTTTACTTGCAGGGAAATGAACGCGCGTACGGACAGGACCTGGGTACGTGGGCACGCGCGCGTGTGTGTCTGTGTGTGCTGTGTGTGTGTCTGTGTGTGTGTCTGTGTGTTTTTGTGTGTCTGTGTGTGTGTGTCTGTGTGTGTGTGTCTGTGTGTGTGTGTCTGTGTGTGTGTCTGTGTGTGTGTGTCTGTGTGTGTGTCTGTGTGTGTGTCTGTGTGTTTTTGTGTGTCTGTGTGTGTGTGTCTGTGTGTGTGTGTCTGTGTGTGTGTGTCTGTGTGTGTGTCTGTGTGTTTTTGTGTGTCTGTGTGTCTGTGTGTGTGTCTGTGTGTGTGTGTCTGTGTGTGTGTGTGTGTCTGTGTGTGTGTCTGTGTGTGTGTGTTTGTGTGTGTCTGTGTGTGTCTGTGTGTGTGTCTGTGTGTGTGTCTGTGTGTCTGTGTGTGTATGTGGGGAGCGGTAGTGTCGCGGTTAGCGCTACGCTGCGCTGTGAACCTGGCGACACGGGTTCGATTCCCGCTCATGGCCAACACCAGTGACGATTATCTGAACCGGTCCCGGGCCTCCCCTAGGTCGACTCAGCCTCAAATAAGTACCTGGTGTGATGTGTAAACATCGCCACTGGGGAGACAAAGGCGGCCGGGCGTGGTGTTGGCCACCCACCCCTTCGTGTGCCGTGCCGGCCTTTATAGGTTCTGCTGCTCGCTAACAGCACTTGCCCCTACAGTCTGTTAAGGCTATATGGGGGATATTTGTCTTTGTGTGAGTTGGCACAGTAGGGGGTACAGGTGGTGGTGCATCTGCCAGTAGTCATCTCAGTCAACCCGTGGCACCTGCTGGGTCCCGTGACCTCCTGCACCTAGCCTGGCACAGTAGGGGGGCACAGCTGGTGGTGCATCTACCAGTGATCATCTCAGTCGGTCAACCCGTGGCACCTGCTGGGTCTGTCCCCGTGACCTCATGCACCTAGCCTGGCACAGTAGGGGGCACAGCTGGTGTGCATCTGCCAGTAGTCATCTCAGTCGGTCAACCCATAGCACCTGCTGGGTCTGTCCCCGTGACCTCGTGCACCTAGCCTGGCACAGTAGGGGGCACAGCTGGTGGTGCATCTGCCAGTCGTCATCTCAGTCGGTCAACCTCATGGCACCTGCTCGGTCTGTCCCCGTGACCTCGTGCACCTAGCCTGGCACAGTAGGGGGCACAGCTGGTGGTGCATCAGCCAGTCGTCATCTCAGTCGGTCAACCTCATGGCACCTGCTGGGTCCGTCCCCGTGACCTCGTGTACCTAGCCTGGCACAGTAGGGGGCACAGCTGGTGGTGCATCAGCCAGTCGTCATCTCAGTCGGTCAACCTCATGGCACCTGCTGGGTCTGTCCCCGTGACCTCGTGCACCTAGCCTGGCACAGTAGGGGGCACAGCTGGTGGTGCATCTGCCAGTAGTCATCTCAGTCGGTCAACCTCATGGCACCTGCTGGGTCTGTCCCCGTGACCTCGTGCACCTAGCCTGGCACAGTAGGGGGCACAGCTGGTGGTGCATCTGCCAGTAGTCATCTCAGTCGGTCAACCCATAGCACCTGCTGGGTCTGTCCCCGTTACCTCGTGCACCTAGCCTGGCACAGTAGGGGGCACAGCTGGTGGTGCATCTGCCAGTCGTCATCTCAGTCGGTCAACCTCATGGCACCTGCTGGGTCCGTCCCCGTGACCTCGTGCACCTAGCCTGGCACAGTAGGGGGCACAGCTGGTGGTGCATCAGCCAGTCGTCATCTCAGTCGGTCAACCTCATGGCACCTGCTGGGTCTGTCCCCGTGACCTCGTGCACCTAGCCTGGCACAGTAGGGGGCACAGCTGGTGGTGCATCAGCCAGTAGTCATCTCAGTCGGTCAACCTCATGGCACCTGCTGGGTCTGTCCCCGTGACCTCCTGCACCTAGCCTGGCACAGTAGGGGGCACAGCTGGTGGTGCATCAGCCAGTAGTCATCTCAGTCGGTCAACCCATAGCACCTGCTGGGTCTGTCCCCGTGACCTCCTGCACCTAGCCTGGCACAGTAGGTGGCACAGCTGGTGGTGCATCTGCCAGTAGTCATCTCAGTCGGTCAACCTCATGGCACCTGCTGGGTCCGTCCCCGTGACCTCCTGCCGGCGGGCGGTTCGACGCTCCACGTGGCGGCCTTGACGTGCACCCGGCCTGGCACAGGCGCCGCCGACGGCACTTGCCCTCGGCAGTCCGTTGACGGCCACGCGGGGGGACCTTTGTCTTTGCCTCGTAGGCACGCTGGGCAGCTGCCTGCCCCGCTTCAGCACCATGCCGTTCATGTTCTGCGACGTGAGCGCCGTCTGCAACTTTGCTTCGCGGAACGACTACTCCTACTGGCTGTCCACCAGCCAGCCCATGCCAGCCAGCATGGCGCCCGTGTCGGGGCCTCAGATACAGCCCTTCATCAGCAGGTGGGCGCCGGGGGCGGTGAGCGTGCGGTGAGCGTGCGACGAGCGAGCGGTGAGCCGACAAGCCGCCCGTATGTGGGTGGGTAGCGGCGAGTGAGGGTGAGCGGACGGGGTGAGCGAGCGAGGGAGCGATTGAGCGAGCCGGGGTAAGTGACCCGAACGAGCGGACCGGCCGACCGACCGACCGTTTGACCGACCGATTGACCGACCGACTGACCGACCAATTGACCGACCGATTGACCGACCGAACGATTGACTGACCGATTGACCGACCGATTGACTGACCAATTGACCGACCGACCGATTGACCAACCGATTGACCGACCGATTGACCGACCGAACGATTGACTGACCGATTGACCGACCGATTGACCGACCGATTGACCGAACGATTGACCGACCGATTGACCGACCGATTGACTGACCGACTGATTGACCGATCGACCGACCGACCGACCGATTGACCGACCGACCGAGCCGCTCGCAAGCGGCAACTCCCCCGGCCAGCGCGTTGACGCTACGCGGTGGTGGTGGTGGGTGGTGGTGGTGGGTGGTGGTGGTGGTGGTGGTGTGGTGGTGGTGGTGTGGGGTGGTGGCGTGACCTTTGTCCGCTCAGGTGTGCGGCGTGCGAGGCTCCTGGGCTCGTCATCGCCGTGCACAGTCAGTCGGTGCGCCTGCCCAGCTGCCCCGGGGGCTGGGACACGCTGTGGATCGGATACTCGTTCGTCATGGTACGGGCACAACGCGCACACACGCACGCACGCACGCAAAGCCAAAGATCCACCCGTATGGCCTGTACGGACTGCCGGGGCAAGGCAGAGGCTGTGGCACACGGAGGTGGGTGGGTGGCCACCAGCACCACGGGCCAGGTGCGCGTTTGAAGGCTGAGTCGACCTAGGGGGAGGCCCAGGACCAGTGCCGATAATCCTCGCCGTTGCGGGGAATCGAACCCGGGTGGCCGGGTTGGTGGTGCGGAAGTAACTCTAACCACTTGCACTGCCACTCCCCGCGCACAGCTACACACGGGACACAGATTCACCGTGTAGCCTGTAACAGGCTGTCGGGGCAAGTGCTGTCAGCGAGCACCTATTAAGGCCGGAACGGCACACGAGGGGGTGGGTTGCCAGCACACACACAGCTACACAAACACCAAGCTGTACCACACACACAGGTACACACACACAGGTACACACACACAGGTACACACACACAGGTACACACACACAGGTACACACACACAGGTACACACACAGGTACACACACAGGTACACACACAGGTACACACACAGGTACACACACAGGTACACAACAACCGCCATTCGCCACTAAGTGGCGGTGACGTCACCACGACGCTTGTGACAGGCTATGTGCACAGGTACACACACACAAAGATCCCCCATATAGCCTTGACAGACTGTAGGAGCAAGTGCTGTTAGCGAGCACCTATGAAGGCCGGAACGGTACACGAGGGGGTGGGTGGCCAGCACCACGCCCGACCGCCTTTGTCTCCCTAGTGGCAATGTTTACACACCACACCAGGTACTCATTTGAGGCTGAGTCGACCTAGGGGAGGCCCGGGACCGGTTCAGATAATCGTCACTGGTGTTGGCCGTGAGCGGGAATCGAACCTGGGTCGCCAGGTTCATAGCGCAGCGTAGCGCTAACCGCTACACTATCGCTCCCCACACACACACAGGCACACACACACAGGTACACACATACACACACAGGTACACACAAAGACAATTCTATCTCCCTCCATCCCCCTCTTCCTCCCCCCCTCCTCCTCCACCCCCCCCCCTCCTCCACCCCCCCCCCCTCCTCCACCCCCCCCTCCTCCACACCCCCCCTCCTCCACCCCCCCTCCTCCACCCCCCCCTCCTCCACCCCCCCTCCTGCACCTCCTCCACCCCCCTCCTCCACCCCCCCTCCACCACCCTCCCTCCTCCTCCCCCCCTCCTCCCCCTGGTGCTCTCTCCCCCCAATTTCAACTCCCTCCATCCTCCTCCACCCCACCCCCCCCACAATACCCCCCACCCCGCCACTCCTCCACCCCCCCACCCACCCTCCACCCCCGCCCCCCAGCACGTGAGCGCGGGTGCCGAGGGCTCCGGGCAGCCGCTGTCGTCCCCGGGCTCGTGCCTGGAGGAGTTCCGCCCCGCGCCCTTTGTCGAGTGCCACGGCCGCGGCACGTGCAACTACTACACCAACTCCTACTCCTATTGGCTCGCCGACATCGACGCGCGCCACATGTTCCGGTGACGTAGGGCGGGGGGGCGGGGCGGTGGGCGGGGCGGCAGGGTGGTGGGCGGGGCGGCAGGGGCGGTGGGCGGGGCGGCAGGGGCGGTGGGCGTGGCGGCAGGGCGGTGATGCGGATCACGTGGGCACTTTGTCTATTGCTATATCTTGTTACTGGCAAAGGAGGTCTCAGAATGTAAATGATCACCCCGAGCACCTCAATAACTCTGATAGTGCGCTGTTTTTTGAGCTGCACGCCTTTTGGCGTCTTCTGGTCCAACACCAGTGGAGACTTAAGGGCTCTAAGAAAAGCCGTCTCGGGTGTGGACCAATCAAATTCGAGGACAGTGCCAATATTATTATCAGAGTTGTCTTTTTTGTTTGCATTTTGACTGCTTGTGTTGTGGTTATTGCAAACTTGATGCCTTGAATAAAGGTGTCAGTTTTTGTTCCAGTTAAAAGGGTAAAACCTATTCCTATATCTTGTTACTGGCAAATGAGGTCTCATAATGTAAATGCTCACCCCGAGCCCTCAATACTCTGATAGTGCGCTGTTTTTTGAGTTGTACGCCTTTTGGCGTCTTCTGGTCCAACACCAGTGGAGACTTAAGGGCTCTAAGAAAAGCCGTCTCGGGTGTGGACCAATCAAATTCGAGGACAGTGCCAATATTATTATCAGAGTTGTCTTTTTTGTTTGCATTTTGACTGCTTGTGTTGTGGTTATTGCAAACATGATGCCTTGAATAAAGGTGTCAGTTTTTGTTCCAGTTAAAAGGGTAAAACCTATTCCTATATCTTGTTACTGGCAAAGGAGGTCTCAGAATGTAAATGCTCACCCCGAGCACCTCAATAACTCTGATAGTGCGCTGTTTTTTGAGCTGTACGCCTTTTGGCGTCTTCTGGTCCAACACCAGTGTGAGACTTAAGGGCCTCTAAGAAAAGCCGTCTCGGGTGTGGACCAATCAAATTCGAGGACAGTGCCAATATCATTATCAGAGTTGTTATTGGTTATTGCAAACATGATGCGTTGATAACTGGATTTAAAGCTTTCGTGACTGCTAGGATCCATACTCTTTGGTTCTATTGGGTAAAGTCACGTAGGTAAAAAATAAAATAATAAAAATCACGACGTTTCGGCCACAACACAAGCGGCCTTCATCAGGTGAAGGTGGTTTTTTTTTTTCACTCCAGCGCTGTCCTCCAGACAGTCTCGTCCCTTCACCTGATGAAGGCCGCTTGTGTTGTGGCTGAAACGTCGTGATTTTTGTTATTTTATTTTTTTACCTACCTGCCTTTACCCAATAGAACCAAAGAGTATGATGCGTTGAATAAAGGTGTCAGTTTTGGTGCCAGATAAAAGGGTAAAAACCTATTGTTATATCATCAATACCGGTTAACATCATCACCACGCCTCGCGCAAAGAGAAGCAAGTTCCAGCAGCCCCATCGCATTTAGGGGGCAGAGTTCATTCAAATGTTTTGACCCAAATTTAACGGGGGGCTAATTTTTAAGTTGATGCATTTCGTACGGCCCGTGAACGATGTTCTAAATATCCAAACGGTCCCTTGGCAGGAAAAAGATTCCCCGCCCCTGATTTAAACAAATAATGAGTAAGATAACAATGGCGTAAAAACTAATTTTAAACACAAATACGAGTTAAATAATGAGCGAAACAACTACAGTTAGGATAATACCGATTGATAATGATACGTTAAAAATGTTGTAGAAAAACATGAAGAGAATTTTAAAATAAAAATTAGCAGGTCACGTTGAGCTGCAACGTAGCTCTGTTCATGGTGGTGATGTTGACGATGGTGATGGTGGTGATGTTGATGGTGGTGATGGTTGTGATGGTGGTGATGTTGATGGTGGTGATGGTTGTGATGGTGGTGATGTTGATGTTGATGGTGGTGATGTTGATGGTGGTGATGGTGATGATGTTGATGGTGGTGATGTTGACGATGGTGATGGTGGTGATGTTGACGGTGGTGATGTTGACGATGGTGGTGATGTTGACGATGGTGGTGATGTTGACGGTGGTGATGGTGGTGATGTTGACGGTGGTGATGTTGACGATAATGATGATGGTGGCGATGATGATGGTGATGGTGATGTTGACGGTGGTGATGGTGTTGATGGTGGTGATGTTGATGGTGTTGATGGTGATGATGGTGTTGATGGGGTTGATGGTGGTGATGGTTGTGATGGTGGTGATGTTGATGGTGTTGATGGTGGTGATGTTGATGGTGGTGATGGTGGTGATGTTGACGGTGGTGATGGTGTTGATGGTGGTGATGTTGATGGTGTTGATGGTGATGATGGTGTTGATGGGGCTGATGGTTGTGATGGTGGTGATGTTGATGGTGTTGATGGTGGTGATGTTGATGGTGGTGATGGTGGTGATGTTGATGGTGTTGATGGTGGTGATGGTGGTGATGGTGGTGATGTTGACGATGGTGATGGTGGTGATGTTGATGGTGGTGATGTTGATGGTGGTGATGTTGACGATGGTGATGGTGGTGATGTTGACGATGGTGATGGTGGTGATGTTGACGGTGGTGATAATGATGACGGTGGCGATGATGATGGTGCTGGTGATGTTGACGGTGGTGATGTTGATGGTGTTGATGGTGGTGATGATGATGGTGTTGATGGTGGTGATGGTGTTAATGGGGGTGATGGTGGTGATGGTGGTGATGTTGATGGTGTTGATGGTGGTGATGTTGATGGTGGTGATGGTGTTGATGGTGGTGATGTTGACGGTGGTGATAATGATGATGGTGGTGATGTTGATGATGATGATGTTGATGATGGTGTTGATGTTGATGGTGTTGATGTTGATGGTGATGATGGTGATGATGGTGTTGATGTTGATGATGTTGATGATGATGGTGATGTTGATGGTGGTGATGTTGATGGTGTTGATGTTGATGGTGTTGATGATGGTGGTGATGGTGGTGTTGATGGTGTTGATGTTGATGATGTTGATGGTGTTGATGGTGTTGATGTTGATGATGGTGGTGATGTTGATGTTGATGATGGTGATGTTGCTGATGGTGGTGATGTTGATGATGGTGGTGATGTTGATGGTGTTGATGATGATGGTGTTGATGTTGATGTTGATGATGGTGGCGATGGTGGTGTTGATGGTGTTGATGTTGATGATGGTGATGTTGATGATGGTGTTGCTGTTGGTGATGATGGTGTTGGTGATGATGATGTTGATGATGGTGATGTTGATGATGGTGGTGATGTTGATGGTGTTGATGGTGGTGATGATGATGGTGTTGATGGTGGTGATGGTGTTGATGGGGGTGATGGTGGTGATGGTGGTGATGTTGATGGTGTTGATGGTGGTGATGTTGATGGTGGTGATGGTGGTGATGTTGATGGTGGTGATGATGATGGTGTTGATGTTGATGGTGTTGATGATGGTGGTGATCATGATGTTGATGATGATGGTGTTGATGATGATGGTGTTGATGTTGATGATGGTGGTGATGATGGTGGCGATGGTGGTGTTGATGGTGTTGATGTTGATGATGGTGATGTTGATGATGGTGTTGCTGTTGATGATGGTGATGATGGTGTTGGTGGTGATGTTGATGATGTTGATTGTGTTTATGATGGTGGTGATGATGATGTTGATGTTGATCGTGGTGATGTTGATGGTGTTGATGTTGATGGTGGTGATGATGGTGGGGATGATGGTGGTGATGGTGGTGTTGATGGTGTTGATGTTGATGATGATGATGGTGGTGTTGATGTTGATGGTGGTGATGTTGATGGTGTTGATGATGATATTGATGATGGTGTTGATGATGGTGGTGATGATGGTGGTGATGGTGGTGTTGACGGTGTTGATGTTGATGATGGTGGTGATGTTGATGATGGTGTTGTTGTTGATGGTGTTGATGGTGATGATGGTGTTGATGTTGATGATGTTGATAATGGTGATGTTGATGATGGTGTTGATGTTGATGATGTTGATGATGTTGATGATGATGTTGATGATGTTGATGATGGTGTTGATGTTGATGATGGTGATGATGTTGATGATGTTGTTGATGTTGATGATGATGGTGGTGATGTTGATGATGGTGTTGATGGTGTTGATGTTGATAATGTTGATGATGATGATGGTGGTGATGATGATGATGATGTTGATGATGTTGATGATGGTAGTGATGTTGATGGTGTTGATGTTGATGATGGTGATGATGTTGATGATGGTGGTGTTGATGTTGATGATGTTGATGATGATGTTGATGATGTTGATGATGGTGTTGATGATGATGTTGATGATGTTGATGATGGTGTTTATGATGTTGATGATGATGTTGATGATGGTGTTGATGTTGATGATGGTGGTGATGGTGGTGATGATGGTGGTGATGTTGATGATGGTGTTGATGGTGTTGATGTTGACAATGTTGATGATGATGGTGGTGATGATGATGTTGATGATGTTGATGATGGTGGTGATGTTGATGGTGTTGATGGTGTTGATGATGGTGTTGATGATGTTGATGATGGTGGTGATGGTGTTGATGTTGATGATGTTGATGGTGGTGATGATGTTGATGTTGATGATGATGTTGATGATGGTGTTGATGTTGATGATGATGTTGATGATGTTGATGATGGTGTTTATGATGTTGATGATGATGTTGATGATGGTGTTGATGATGATGGTGGTGATGATGTTGATGATGATGTTGATGATGATGGTGTTGATGATGTTGATGATGATGATGTTGATGATGGTGTTGATGATGATGTTGATGGTGTTGTTGATGATGATGTTGATGATGTTGATGATGTTGATGATGATGTTGATGATGTTGATGATGGTGTTGATGATGTTGATGATGATGATGTTGATGATGGTGTTGATGATGATGTTAATGGTGTTGTTGATGATGATGCTGATGATGTTGATGATGATGTTGATGATGTTGATGATGATGATGATGTTGATGATGGTGTTGTTGTGTGCAGGATTCCTCAGCCGGAGACGCTCAAGGCCGGAGTGTTGGAGACCAAAGTTAGCCGCTGCGTGGTCTGCATGAAGCGATAGACACGGAGACACACGGAGACACACGGAGACACACGGGGACACATGGAGACACGGAGACAGGGGGACAGGGGGACACGGAGACAGGGAGACACACGGGGACACACGGAGACACACGGGGACACACGGGGACACACGGAGTCACACGGGGACAGGGGGACAGACGGACACGGAGACACACGGAGACACACGGGGACACACGGAGACACACGGAGACACGGAGACAGGGGGACAGGGGGACACGGAGACAGGGAGACACACGGGGACACACGGAGACACGGAGACAGGGGGACACGGAGACAGGTGGACAGAGAGACACTGAGACACACAAGGACACGGAGACACTGAGACACTGATACACAAGGACATGGGGACACTGAGACACACAAGGACACGGGGACACGGAGACACACAAGGACACGGAGACACACAAGGACACGGAGACACTGAGACACGGAGACACACAAGGACACGGAGACACTGAGACACTGAGACACACAAGGACATGGAGACACGTGGCCAAGCTGACAGGAGGTCACTTTGCTATGTAGTCGCGTTTTACTCTCAAATGGTGCTCATACTGCAGGGAGTGAACACAACCACCACAACCACAACAACCACAACAACAACCACCACAACCACCACAACAACAACCACCACAACCACAACAACAACCACCACCACCACAACAACAACCACCACAACCACCACAACAACAACCACCACAACAACAACCACCACAACAACAACCACCACCACCACGATTACCAGAATCGCCACCGTTACCACCACCACAACAACCATAACCACCACCACCACAATAACCACAACCCAGACCAAAATCACGACCACCATCACCACAATCACCACCATCACCACCACAATAACCACAATCCAGACCAAAACCACGACCACCACCATCACCACCACCACCACAATAACCACAACCCAGACAAAAATCACGACCACCATCACCACCACCACAATAACCACAACCCAGACAAAAATCACGACCACCATTACCACCATCACCACCTTCACCACAATAACCACAACCCAGACCAAAATCACGACTATCATCACCACCACCACCATCACCACAATAAACACAACCCAGACAAAAATCACGACTACCATCACCACCATCACCACAATAACCACAATCCAGACCAAAATCACGACTACCATCACCACCATCACCACCACCACCACCACAATAACCAGAACCACCTTGAAGATCTCTCCCTGCAGATTGCCGGTGCTTTCCCACACACTTGCCTCGCTGATCGTAGTCATCGTCGGAATCATCGTCGCTGTAACCTTCGCCGGAATAGTCGTAATCGTAGGAGGAACCTTCGCCGGAAACCTCGTCGCAATCGTAGGAGTAACCTTCGTGGGAATCATTGTCGTAACCGTCGTTGTAATCACCGTAATCATCGTCGTCATCATTGTCGTCATCATTGTCGTCGTGATCGTCGTCGTGATCGTCATCGTTTTATTTTCAATGCAGAGCAGCGAGGACGGAACGAGTGTCGCCTCTGTCTGTTCACGGCCCTCTCGGTCTCTCTGGGGCTCAACGTCTAGGACCCGCCCACTTGTGCCTAGCCACGCCCACCTGGCCCCTAGCACCCGCCCACTTGTGCCTAGCCACGCCCACCGGTCCCCTAGCACCCGCCCACTTGTGCCTAGCCGCGCCCACCCCGGCCCCTAGCACCCGCCCACTTGTGCCTAGCCACGCCCACCCGGCCCCAAGCACCCGCCCACTTGTGCCTAGCCGACAGTTCTGTTTCTTCACCTGAGGAAGGCTACTTGTGTTGTGGCCGAAACGTCGTGAGAATTTTATTTTATCATGTTTTATTTTTAATATTTTTAAAAAAATTATTTCCATTCTACGTGACTTTACCGAAAGAACCAAGAAGATGAATCCCTGCAGTCACGAAAGCTTTAAATCGAAATTTAGTGTATAGTAGTGTAATGTGTATAGTAGTGTAGAAGTTTGTAGTAGTGTATAGTAGTGTAGTGTGTATAGTAGTGTATAGTAGTGTAGTGTGTATAATAGTGTAGTAGTATATAGTACTGGTGTGTATAGTAGTGTAGTAGTATATAGTAGTGTATAGCAGTGTAGTGTATATAGTAGTGCAGTGTGTATAGTAGTGTAGTAGTATATAGTAGTGTAGTGTGTATAGTAGTATAGTGTGTATAGTAGTGTAGTGTGTATACTAGTGCAGTAGTATATAGTAGTGTATAGTAGTGTAGTAGTATATAGTAGTGTATAGTAGTGTGTATAGTAGTGTATAGTAGTGTAGTATATAGTAGTGTGTATAGTAGTGTTGTGTGTATAGTAGTGTAGTGAGTATAGTAGTGTAGTGTGTATAGTAGTGTATAGTAGTGTAATGTGTATAGTAGTGTAGTAGTATATAGTAGTGTAGTGTGTATACTAGTGCAGTAGTATATAGTGGTGTATAGTAGTGTAGTAGTATATAGTAGTGTATAGTAGTGTTGTGTGTATAGTACTGTTGTGTGTATAGTAGTGTAGTGTGTATAGTAGTGTGTATAGTAGTGTAGTGTGTATAGTAGTGTAGTAGTATATAGTAGTGTAGTGTGTATAGTAGTGTAGTAGTATATAATAGTGTAGTGTGTATATTAGTCCAGTAGTATATAGTAGTGTAATGTGTATAGTAGTCTAGTAGTATATAGTAGTGTAGTGTGTATAGTAGTGTAGTAGTATATAGTAGTGTAGTGTGTATAGTAGTGTAGTGTGTATAGTAGTGTAGTGTGTATAGTAGTGTAGTAGTATATAGTAGTGTAGTGTTTATGGCAGTGTAGTATATAGTAGTGTAGTGTGTATAGTAGTGTAGTGTGTATAGTAGTGTAGTAGTATATAGTAGTGTAGTGTGTATAGTAGTGTAGTGTGTATAGTAGTGTAGTAGTATATAATAGTGTAGTGTGTATAGTAGTGTAGTAGTATATAGTAGTGTAGTGTGTATAGTAGTGTAGTGTGTATAGTAGTGTAGTGTGTATAGTAGTGTAGTAGTATATAGTAGTGTAGTGTTTATGGTAGTGTAGTATATAGTAGTGTAGTGTGTATAGTAGTGTAGTGTGTATAGTAGTGTAGTAGTATATAGTAGTGTAGTGTGTATAGTAGTGTAGTGTGTATAGTAGTGTAGTAGTATATAGTAGTGTAGTGTGTATAGTAGTGTAGTAGTATATAATAGTGTAGTGTGTATATTAGTCCAGTAGTATATAGTAGTGTAATGTGTATAGTAGTGTAGTAGTATATAGTAGTGTAGTGTGTATAGTAGTGTAGTAGTATATAGTAGTGTAGTGTGTATAGTAGTGTAGTGTGTATAGTAGTGTAGTGTGTATAGTAGTGTAGTAGTATATAGTAGTGTAGTGTTTATGGTAGTGTAGTATATAGTAGTGTAGTGTGTATAGTAGTGTAGTGTGTATAGTAGTGTAGTAGTATATAGTAGTGTAGTGTGTATAGTAGTGTAGTGTGTATAGTAGTGTAGTAGTATATAATAGTGTAGTGTGTATAGTAGTGTAGTAGTATATAGTAGTGTAGTGTGTATAGTAGTGTAGTGTGTATAGTAGTGTAGTGTGTATAGTAGTGTAGTAGTATATAGTAGTGTAGTGTTTATGGTAGTGTAGTATATAGTAGTGTAGTGTGTATAGTAGTGTAGTAGTATATAGTAGTGTAGTGTGTATAGTAGTGTAGTGTGTATAGTAGTGTAGTAGTATATAGTAGTGTAGTGTGTATAGTAGTGTAGTAGTATATAATAGTGTAGTGTGTATATTAGTCCAGTAGTATATAGTAGTGTAATGTGTATAGTAGTGTAGTAGTATATAGTAGTGTAGTGTGTATAGTAGTGTAGTAGTATATAGTAGTGTAGTGTGTATAGTAGTGTAGTGTGTATAGTAGTGTAGTGTGTATAGTAGTGTAGTAGTATATAGTAGTGTAGTGTTTATGGTAGTGTAGTATATAGTAGTGTAGTGTGTATAGTAGTGTAGTGTGTATAGTAGTGTAGTAGTATATAGTAGTGTAGTGTGTATAGTAGTGTAGTGTGTATAGTAGTGTAGTAGTATATAATAGTGTAGTGTGTATAGTAGTGTAGTAGTATATAGTAGTGTAGTGTGTATAGTAGTGTAGTGTGTATAGTAGTGTAGTGTGTATAGTAGTGTAGTAGTATATAGTAGTGTAGTGTTTATGGTAGTGTAGTATATAGTAGTGTAGTGTGTATAGTAGTGTAGTAGTATATAGTAGTGTAGTGTGTATAGTAGTGTAGTGTGTATAGTAGTGTAGTAGTATATAGTAGTGTAGTGTGTATAGTAGTGTAGTGTGTATAGTAGTGTAGTAGTATATAATAGTGTAGTGTGTATATTAGTCCAGTAGTATATAGTAGTGTAGTGTGTATAGTAGTGTAGTAGTATATAGTAGTGTAGTGTGTATAGTAGTATATAGTAGTGTAATGTGTATAGTAGTGTAGTAGTATATAGTAGTGTAGTGTGTATAGTGGTATATAGTAGTGTAATGTGTATAGTAGTGTATTAGTTTGTAGTAGTGTAGTAGAGTCAAGTTGGGACTCATGAACAAATCGACTTACGAACGGGCCCCTCTGTAAACCTAACTCGTTCGTAAGTAGAGGAGCTATTGTGTTTATTTATACTTCAGGAGGAATCCGATGAGCTATGAAGCTCTTTTTAATCACAGGTGTCCAGTAGGGGCACAGGTTCAGAGCGTGACAACACTACTAACACATGTGAGTAGTGCAAGAGAGGTAAACAACTCAATAACATTTTTATTTATTTAAAGCTTTCGTGACTGCAAGGATTCATATTCTTGGCTCTTTCGGTAAAGTCACCACGTTAGAAGCGAAACAATAAAATAAAAAAATATATATAACAATAAAATTCTCACGACGTTTCGACTGCAACACAAGCAATCATCATCAGGTGTGAAACCCACAGCAAGAAAATTTGAAAAAAACGCCACTTTTTTCAAAAAAAATTTCAAATTGTTATTGCTGTGGTTTTCACACCTGATGATGATTGCTTGTGTTGCAGTCGAAACGCCGTGAGAATTTTATTGTTTTATATTTTTATTATTTAATTGTTTCCCTTCTACGTGGTGACTTTACCGAAAGAACCAAGAATATGAACCCAAGAACACACAAATTACAAACTCAACCCCATACCACCAACAACTATCCATGTCCATGAAGACAAAGGTCCCCCGTGTAGCCTCGACATACTGCTGGGGCAAGTGCTGTTAGTAGCGAGTAGCAGCAGCTATGAAGGTAGACACAGACAAAGATCCCCCGTGTAGCCTCTACAGACTGCTGGGGCAAGTGCTGTTAGTAGCGAGTAGCAGCACCTATGAAGGTAGATACAGACAAAGGTCCCCCATGTAGCCTCTACAGGCTGTAGGGGCAAGTGCTGTGAGTAGCGAATAGCAGCAGCTATGAAGGTAGACACAGACAAAGGTCCCCCGTGTAGCCTCTACAGACTGCTGGGGCAAGTGCTGTTAGTAGCGAGTAGCAGCAGCACCTGTGAAGGCTACCGGCGCTGTGGCACACGAGGGGGTGGGTGGCCACCAGCACCACGCCCGGCCGCCTTTGTCTCCCCCAGTGGCGACGTTTACAACACATCGCACCGGGTACTCATTCGAGGCTGAGTCGATCTAGGGGAGGCCCAGGACCGGGTTCAGATAATCGTCATTGGGTGTTGTTGGCTGTGGTGGTCGTGACATGGAATCGAACTTTGGTTGCCGAGTTCGGAGTGCAGTAGAGCAATATTTAGAAATAGGGAACCGATTACCAAAGTCTATGGGGCAATGTTGAGATAGGGAACCGGTTCCCATAGAAAGTCTACGGGGCAATGTTGAGAGATAGGGAACCGGTTCCCATAGAAAGTCTACGGGGCAATGTTAAGAGATAGGGAACCGGTTCCCATAGAAAGTCTGGGGCAATGTTGAGAGATAGGGAACCGGTTCCAATAGAAAGTCTATGGGGCAATGTTGAGAGATAGGGAACCGGTTCCCATAGAAAGTCTATGGGGCAATGTTGAGAGATAGGGAACCGGTTCCCATAGACAGTCTACGGGGCAATGTTAAGAGATAGGGAACCGGTTCCCCATTACAAGTCTTTGGGGCCGTGTTAAGAGATAGGGAACCGGTTCCTATTGCAAGTCGATGGGGCAATGTTGAGAAATCGAGAACCGAGACCCTCTGTGACCCCGCGTCCCCTCGTGACCCCTCGGTGTCACGTGGCCGGTGGCGCGAGGCAGGGGCGGGGTGCGGCGAAGAAGCCGCCGACACACCCCGCCCCACTCCCCCCCCCCCCCCGCTATTGGTCGGCACAGCCGGACGTGACGATCGAAGGGGAAGTCGCAGGGGCGGCCATCTTATGTAGGGGTGGCGCGGGGGGGGGGGGGCGACTACGCCACCGTATACGCGGGGCGTAACGTCACCGTGCGTCCCCTTACCAACATGGCGGACCCCCTCTCCACCCCCCCCTTCCGGCTCCTCCCCCGGGCCTCCGCCCCCCACCTCGGCGATGACGCCCCCCCCCGGGCCCAAATTGCAGCGCGCGATGTAACTCCGCAGCCGGTTGGTCGAAGCGCGCCCCACGTGGCGGCGCTCGACCAATGGGTTGAGGTGTCAGAGAAGAGGGGGGGCGGGGTTAAGGAGTGTGTGTTGGGGGCGGGGTTGCGGCGGCGCGCGCCAAGTGGACGGCCGTCAAAATTGTCTTGAGGTAAAACTTAGCGAAAACACACACACACAAACACCACAAAAAAAACACCCCACTTTAAAAATAGCAAGAAAATAAATTAAAGAAACTTTCTAAAGAGTTATCGGCAAACTTTTGCAACCCCCCCCCCAAAAAAAAAACGCCGATCTTTCTCGCGGGGTTTACCTCAGATTTTTTTTATTTATTTTTTACCTCAGATTTTAAACCTCCTATAGCTCAACTTTACCGCGCGGGGTAGTGGGGGGGGGGCGGCGGCTGTGCGGATTGCGCATTGCTCCGCCAGCCAGCCAACATTGCAGTTTTGACGACGGTGGTAGTGGTTGTTGTGGGTGATGGTGATGATGGTGGTGGTGTAAGCGATTTCGTGACGCTGATGCCGGGTCGCGAGGGGGTGATGGTGGCAAACGGTGGGGACGACGCTTCGGCGCGTTTTGCGAGGGATCGCCTCGCGAAGAACGCGGCGATTGTGGCGATTCCTCACGGCGGTGTTCGTGGTAATTTTCCAAGAGACGATGATCGCGGTGTTGTGGCGATTATGGTGAGGTTGTTGGTGGGTGTCGTTAACGGTGACGTGGGCAAGATGGGTGTGGTGGTGGTGGTGATGGTGGTGGTGGTGATGATTTCAAGAAAGTGAAAGTGATCGCTTTGGTTGTTATCAAGAATGTGAAGGTTTCTTCAGTGGTTGAGCGATTTAGCCGAGCGGTTGAGTGAGTTAGTGGTTGAGTGAGTGGTTGAGTGAGTCAGTGATTAGCCGAGCGGTTGAGTGAGTGAGTGAGTCAGTGGTTGAGTGAGTGAGTGAGTCAGTGGTTGAGTGAGTCAGTGATTGAGTGATTAGCCGAGTGGTTGAGTGAGTCAGTGGTTGAGTGAGTTGTTGAGTGAGTCAGTGGTTGAGTGAGTGAGTCAGTGGTTGAGTGAGTGAGTCAGTGGTTGAGTGAGTTGTTCAGTGAGTCAGTGGTTGAGTGAGTGAGTCAGTGGTTGAGTGAGTTGTTGGGTGAGTCAGTGGTTGAGTGAGTTGTTGAGTGAGTGAGTTATTGGTTGAGTGAGTGAGTCAGTGGTTGAGTGAGTCAGTGGTTGAGTGAGTGAGTTAGTGGTTAAGTGAGTCAGTGGTTGAGTGAGTGAGTTGGTTGAGTGAGTTAGTGGTTGAGTGAGTAAGTGGTTGAGTGAGTGAGTCAGTGTTTGAGTGAGTGAGTCAGTGGTTGAGTGAGCTAGTGGTTGAGTCAGTTGTTGAGTGAGTGAGTCAGTGGGTGAGTGAGTCAGTGGTTGAGCGAGTCAGTGGTTGAGGGAGTGAGTCAGTGGTTGAGTGAGTGAGTGAGTCAGTAGTTGAGGGAGTGAGTCAGTGGTTGAGTGAGTCATTGGTTGAGTGAGTAAGTCAGTGGTTGAGTGAGTGAGTCAGTGGTTGAGTGAGTGAGTCAGTGGTTGAGTGAGTGAGTTAGTGGTTGAGTGAGTTAGTGGTTGAGTGAGTTGTTGAGTGAGTGAGTCAGTGGTTGACTGAGTCAGTGGTTGAGTGAGTGAGTCAGTGATTGAGGGAGTCAGTGGTTGAGTGAGTTAGTGGTTGAGCGAGTTAGTGGTTGAGTGAGTCAGTAGTTGAGTGAGTCAGTGGTCAAGTGAATCAGTGGTTGAGTGAGTGAGTCAGTGGTTGAGTGAGTGAGTCAGTGATTGAGGGAGTAAGTGGTTGAGGGAGTTAGTGGTTGAGTGAGTCAGTGGTTGATTGAGTGAGTCAGTAGTTGAGTGAGTCAGTGGTCGAGTGAATCAGTGGTCGAGTGAGTCAGTGGTTAAGTGAGTCAGTGGTTGAGTGAGTGAGCTCGTAAACGAGTGAGCTCGTCACTGAGTGAGTGAATCAGGGCATCGAGGGAGGTAGTGGTTGATTCTCTGGTTGATTGGGTGGGGTGGTTGGGCGAGTGAGTCCGTGGTAGGTTTTTTGCGAATCGAGGCCTATTGAGGACCGTAGTTTAGTACTGCAGCAAGCGACAGACTGAGCCATCGTGACTGCCCGGACCGACCCTCCCGCTCTCATCTCCACATCCGCCAGATCCCACAGCCTCTACCGTCCCCACAGCCCTCGCAGTCCCCCGCAACCTCCGCAATCCCCACAGCCTTCAGAGTTTTTTTTTTATATAGCCCCCCACCGTCTCCACGCGTCCGTCGCCCCCACAGAGCTCCCCGCCATGGCGACCACCACCACCACCACCACCGCCTCCGCCGCCTCCTCCGCCGTCGCCGCCACCGACGACGACGTCCTGCACAGCGGCTACCTGCGCAAGCAGAAGAGCTCTCACCGCCGCTTCTTCGTGCTGCGCTGCGCCAGTTCCGCGGGGCCCGCCCGCCTCGAGGCGTGGGACAGCGAGAAACGCTTCCGCGACAGCCTCCAGAAGCGGCAGCGTGACGGCGCCGGCGCCGGCGGCGACGGCGTCGTCGGCGGCGGCGCCGCGGAGAAGCCGCGGGCCCCGGTGGGCGCCGCCGGCGGCGGCGGCGGCGTCGGCGGCGGCGCCGTCGCCGGCGGAGGGGGCTGCAGGTCGTCGTCGTGGTGCTCGCCGCGGCGCTCGCTGGAGCTGGCGCAGTGCCTGGCGGTGTCGCGTGGCGCCAGCGCCCGGCACCGTCACCTCCTGGTGCTCTTCACGGCCGAGCACAGCCTCGCCGTGGCGGCCGACAGCGACGAGGCGCTGGCCGCGTGGTTCGGCGCCATCCAGGCGTTGAGGGCCAAGGAGCCGGAGCCCCAGGGCGGACGCGGTAAATTGCGGAGCGCGTTTGTTGTGGTGGTTGTGGTGGTGGTGGTTGTGGTGGTGTTTACGGTGCTGTTGTGGAGAGAGTGGAGAGTTTCCCATACCTGGGCAGTGCGCTCATGACCGGCTACCGGTTTGACAGCAGAGGTCTCACTCCGAATCAGTCGAGCGGCATTATATCTTCATCATTATATCTTCATGGGAGGCTGATCGACGCCCAGGTGCGGTCAAGGGATGGCTCCCTATTGCTCAACCACGTTATGTATGCTGATGATTTGGTAATAGCTGCACATTCGGAGGAGGAGTTGGAGACGCTGCTGCTGAGACTGGAGCGTGCCACTAAGAGGTGGGGCCTTACCATCAGCCCCACCAAAACTAAGCACCTGCCTGGGTATTTTGTACCATAGGACACTCCACCCCCACAACTCCCAATCGGTGATGGGGCAGTTGTGGAGAGAGTGGAGAGTTTCCCATACCTGGGCAGTGTGCTTATGACCGGCTCCAGTTTAACAGCAGAGGTCTCACTCCGAATCAGTCGAGCGGCAATATCTTTTCATCGGTTGCGTAACGCTGCTGTGTGGAAGCTACCTGGTCTGTCGCTCCGCACGAATCTTCGGGTCTTCTCGGTCAGTCATGCCCTCCCTTCTCTATGCTTGTGAAATATGGACCCCTCTAATGGAACATCTGCGCCGGTTAGAAACATTTCAAGCTGGAATGCCTACGATCCATCCTGGGTTTAACCTGCAGGCTGGATTGTGTGAGGAGCTCACAGATCCTTGAAAGATCTGGACAAGGTCCCATCGGTGAGCTCCTCCGGCGGGCAAGGCCGCGTTGGTCTGGGCCATGTGGCCCGCATGCCCAGCCACCGCATGCCGAAACAGCTTCTGTTGGGCCGCAATAGAGGGGGCTAAACCTGGCACGACATGGGCTACAGAAGTAATGGACTGACGTTGAGCTGAGTGGACTTACTGACGACTGGTACCAGCGGTGTCAAGATCGGCCTCTATGGAGAAGGACGCTGCTGAGCAGCTGGAGGCAGTCGCCCTCCAACAACAACGGAGGGCGGAGGAGCGACGCTCACAACAACGAGCGGAGCGCCGGGTGCCTGAAATGCAGCTTTTTGGCACAGTCGGGGGGGGGGGGGGGGTACAGCCGGTGCATCTACCGGTCATCTCAGTCAATCAACCCATGGCACCTGCTGGGTCTGTCCCCCTGACTTCCTGCACCTAGCCTGGCACAGGGGGCACAGGTGGTGCATCGGCCAGTAGTCATCTCAGTCAATCAACCCATGGCACCTGCTGGGTCTGTCCCCCTGACTTCCTGCACCTAGCCTGGCACAGTAGGGGGCCCAGGTGGTGCATCGGCCAGTAGTCATCTCAGTCGGTCAACCCATGGCACCTGCTGGGTCTGTCCCGAGACCCCCTGTCAGCGAGCCTTCGACACTTCACGTGGCCTCAAGGTGCACCTGGCCTGGCACAGGCGCCGTGGTGACGTCACCGTCACTTGGTGGCGAATGGCGGATCTTGGTATTTGTTGTTGTTGTGGTGGTGGTGGAGATTGCCACGATGGTGGTATTGGAGATGGTAGTGATGATGGTGCCGGTGGTGTTGCAGATGATGGCGCTGTTGGTGGAGATTGTGATGCTGGCTTGGTGGTGGAGTTAGTAATGGGGAGCGGTAGTGTAGCGGGTAGCGCGCTGTCCTATGTACCTGGCGACCCGGGTTCGATTCCCGCTCACAGCCAACACCAGTGACGGTTATCTGAACCAGTCCTGGGCCCCCGCTAGGTCTGCTCGGCCTCAAATTAGAAGACAAAGGCGGCTGAGTCTGGTGCTGGCAAACCACTGCCTCATGTGCGGTGCCAGCCTTCATAGGTGCTACTCACAGCACTTACCCAACAGTTTGTGAAGGCTTTACAGGGGATCTTTCACTTTGTTTGGTGGTGGTGGTGGTGGTGATGCTGTTAGAGATTATGATGATAGGTGGTGGTTTTGGAGCCTGCTGGCGGTGATGATGAATCGTAATCATATTTCTATTGGTGGAATCCGATGAGCTATAAAGCTCTTTTTTTTACAGGTGTCCAGTAAGGGGCAAGGGTTCAGAACGTTACAACAGTAAAATAAAAATACAAAAACACTATAAATAGGAGAGGTAAGAAAATAAAGAAAATACAACTGAAAGGAAACTTTTATTTTTATTTGACCAGACAAGGCCCCCTGAGCCATGTAGCTTCTTTTTCAGAAGCGACCTGACCATGACAAATTATACCTCAACGAATTGGCTCATGAGGAAATGTATCGCAGCCAAATAATCTGAAAGCATGTTTCTAAATGTGGAGGGAAAAACCGGAGGAAAGTGGCGGCCACGGGGACTGAGAGAGAGAGAGAGAGACGCAGACTCCAAATATACAGCAGCAGGCGTTGTCAGGGTCGGGAATCGAACCCACGACCTCCTGCATACCAGGCGAGGTAGTTAACATCTCCTAGCCACCGTGATGATGATGATGAGAGAGACAAGCAAACTTCAAATATACAGCAGCAGGCATCAGCGAGGTCGTTAACATCTCGTAGCCACTGTGGTGATGATGATGATGAGCGAGAGAGAGAGACTCGCAAACTCCAAATATACAGCAGGCGTCAGGGTCGGGATCGAAGCCGCAGCCTCCTACAAACCAAGCGAGTTAGATAACATCACTCCACCGTGGTGCCCCTTAAATACATAAAAACGAATAGTTGTGAATGGTGGTGCTGGTGGTGTTGTAGATGGTGGAGACAGTGGAGAGTGGTGATGGTGGTGGTGTTGTAGATGGTGGGTGGCTCGAAGATGTTAACTACCTCGCCTGGTATGCAGGAGGTCGTGGTTCGATCCCGACCCTGATGATGCCTGCTGTATATTTGGAGTTTGCTTGTCTCTCTCATCATCATCATCACGGTGGCTAGGAGATGTTAACTACCTCGCCTGGTATGCAGGAGGTCGTGGGTTCGATCCCGACCCTGATGATGCCTGCTGCTGTATATTTGAAGTTTGCTTGTCTCTCATCATCATCGTCATCATAGTGGCTAGGAGATGTTAATTACCTCGCCTGGTATGCAGGAGATTGATGGTTCGATCCCGACCCTGATGCCTGCTGTATATTTGGAGTTTGCTTGTCTCTCTCATCATCATCACGGTGGCTAGGAGATGTTAACTACCTCGCCTGGTGTACAGGAGGTCGTGGGTTCGATCCCGACCCTGATGATGCCTGCTGCTGTATAGTTGAAGTTTGCGTGTCTCTCTCATCATCATCACGGTGGCTACGAGATGTTAACTACCTCGCCTGGTATGCAGGATGTCGTGGGTTTGAGCCTGACCCTGATGATGCCCGCTGCTGTATATTTGAAGTTTGCTTGTCTCTTTCATCATCATCATCATCACGGTGGCTAGGAGATGTTAACTACCTCGCCTTGTATGCAGGATGTCGTGGGTTCGATCCCGACCCTAATGATGCCTGCTGCTGTATATTTGAAGTTTGCTTGTCTCTCTCATCATCATCATCACGGTGGCTAGGAGATGTTAACTACCTCGCCTGGTATGCAGGAGGTCGTGGGTTCGATCCCGGCCCTGATGATGCCTGCTGCTGTATATTTGAAGTTTGCTTGTCTCTCTCATCATCATCATCATCACGGTGGCTAGGAGATGTTAACTACCTCGCCTGGTATGCAGGATGTCGTGGGTTGGTTCGATCCCGACCCTGATGATGCCTGCTGCTGTATATTTGAAGTTTGCTTGTCTCTCTCATCATCATCATCACGGTGGCTTGAAGATGTTAACTACCTCGCCTGGTATGCAGGAGGTCGTGGGTTCGATCCCGACCCTGATGATGCCTGCTGCTGTATATTTGAAGTTTGCACGTTCTCCCCGTGGTCGTGTGGATTTTTTCTCCGGGTCTTCGGGTTTTCCCCCCTCGCTTTTAGAATCACGCGTCTAGAGTATTTGGCTAGGATACATTTCCACGTGATAAGCCACTTGGTTGAGCTGTCGTATGTGTCCAGGTCGCTACTGAAAAACGAGCTGTATAGCTCCGTGAGCCTTACCTGTGAAAATAAACAATTATACTCTTCTTCTTTGGTTCTTTCGGTAAAGTCACGTAGAATGAGAATAAAATAATAAATTGATAAAATAAAATAACACAATAATGTTCTCACGGCGTTTCGGCCACAACACAAGCGGCCTTCATCAGGTGAAGGGACGAGACTGTCTGGAGGACAGCGCTGATGAAGGCCGCTTGTGTTGTGGCCGAAACGTCGTGAGAATATTATTGTGTTATTTTATTTTATCAATTTATTATTTTATTCTCATTCTACGTGGTGGTGACTTTACCGAAAGAACCAAAGAAGATGAATCCTTGCAGTCACGAAAGCTTTAAATCGAAATTATACTTCAACGTGACTTTACCGAAAGAACCAAGAATATGAATCACTGCAGTCACGAAAGCTTTAAATAAAAAAAATAAACAATTTGTTTAGTTTCAATGGGGCTGCTGGTGGTAGCAGTGGAGATTGTGATGATGATGATGGTGGAGGAGGAGATGCTGGTGGTGATGGTGGATGCTGTGGGGAGTGGTGGAGATGAAGGTTCGTGGGGAACTGATTGTGGTGGTGGAGATCGTAAGGGGGAGCGGTGGTGTCGCGGTTAGCGCACTGCACTGCGTGCCTGGTGACCCGAGTTCGATTCCAACGCCAGTGTGACGATTATCTGAACTCGTTCTGGGCATCCCCTAGGTCGACTAAACCTCAAATTAGCTGATGTCATTGATGACCGCTGCTGATGCCAATGCTGATTGCTATGCTGATGATGACTACGCTGTTACTGCCGATGACACGGGCATCATCAGCATCGTCAACGGCAGCGATGTTGATGATGACTACGCTGCCGATGACGATGATGCTGATGATGCTGATGATGCCAATGATGATGACAACGCTGCCGATGACGATGTTGATGATGCCGATGCTGATGATGCCAATGACGATGACTACGCTGGCGATGACGATGCTGCCGTTGGCCATGCTGATGATGGCTGCTGTTGATGGCAATGCTACCGATGACGATGCTGCCGATGACGATGCTGCCGATGACGATGCTGATGATGACTGCTAACGATTACCACGCTGATGATGACCATGCTGAAGATGACCGCTAATGATGACAACGCTGCTGATGATGACCACGCTGATGATGACAACGCTAATGATGACAACGCTGCCAACGATGACAACGCTGATGATGACCACGCTGCCGATGACCACGCTGATGATGACAACGCTGCCGATGATGATGCTGATGATGACGACGCTGGCGATGACGATGCTGCCGTTGGCCATGCTGATGATGGCTGCTGTTGATGGCAATGCTACCGATGGCGATGCTGCCGATGACGATGCTGCCAATGACGATGCTGATGTTGACAACGCTGACGATGACGATGCTGATGATGACTGCTAACGATGACCACGCTGATGATGAGTGCTAACGATGACAACGCTGCCGATGATGACCACGCTGATGATGACCACGCTGCCGATGATGACCACGCTGCCGATGATGACCACGCTGATGATGACCACGCTGATGATGACCACGCTGATGATGACCACGCTGATGATGACCACGCTGACGATGATGACCACGCTGATGATGACCACGCTGATGATGACCACGCTGATGATGACCACGCTGATGATGACCACGCTGATGATGACCACGCTGACGATGATGACCACGCTGATGATGACCACGCTGATTATGACCACGCTGATGATGACCACGCTGATGATGACCATGCTGATGATGACCACGCTGATGATGACCACGCTGATGATGACCACGCTGATGATGACCACGCTGATGATGACCACGCTGACGATGATGACCACGCTGATGATGACCACGCTGATGATGACCACGCTGATGATGACCACGCTGATGATGACCACGCTGATGATGACCACGCTGATGATGACCACGCTGATGATGACCACGCTGATGATGACCACGCTGATGATGACCACGCTGCTGATGATGACCACGCTGCTGATGATGACCACGCTGCCGATGATGACAACACTGCCGATGATGACAACGCTACCGATGATGACAACACTGCCGATGATGACAACGCTACCGATGATGACAACACTGCCGATGATGACCACGCTGCCGATGATGATGACAACGCTACCGATGATGACCACGCTGCCGATGATGACAACGCTGCCGGTGACGATGCCGACGACGACTGCTACCGATGACAACCACGCCGCCGCCGCCGACGACCGCGGCAGTTCGCGAACGCCGGCGTCCGCCGGGACGGCACCGTATTTTTTTTTTTCACCCGTTTGCTCCCCCTGTAACGTCGCCTGCGCCGACGCGCAGGCGACTGTGCGTCGGCGCGCGCCGTCTGGCAGGTGGCGGTGCGGGCCAGGGGCCTGGGCGCGCCGCCCTGCGGCCTGGCCGGCGTCCACCGCCTCTGCCTGTCGGAGCGCTCCCTCTCGCTGGTGCCGCTGGGCGCCGTCGCCGCCGCGGTCTCCCTGCAGCTGCCCAACGTCCGGCGCTGCGGACACTCCGACAGCTACTTCTTCATGGAGGTGCCGCCGCTGCCGCAGGCCACCCAGCGTTTTCGTTTCGTTCTCCTTCCCCACGCACCACGGTGGCTGAGGGGATGTTAACTACCTCGCCTGGGGTGCAGGAGGTCGTGGGTTCGATCCCAATGCCTGCTGTAGATTTGGAGTTTGCGGTGTCTCTCATCACCACGGTGGTGAGGAGATGTTGACTACCTCGCCTGGGGTGCAGGAGGTCGTGGGTTCGATCCCGACCCTGACACCTGCTGCTGTATATTTGGAGTTTGCGGTGTCTCTCTCATCATCATCACGGTGACTAGGAGATGTTGACTACCTCGCCTGGGGTGCAGGAGGTCGTGGGTTCGGTCCCGACCCTGACGCCTGCCGTAGATTTGGAGTTTGCAGTGTTGCGGTGTCTCTCATCATCATCACAGTGACTAGGAGATGTTGACTACCTCGCCTGGGGTGCAGGAGGTCGTGGGTTCGATCCCAATGCCTGCTGTAGATTTGAAGTCTGCTGCGTCTCTCTCTCATCATCATCACCGTGACTAGGAGATGTTGACTACCTCGCCTAGGGTGCAGGAGGTCGTGGGTTCGATCCCAATGCCTGCTGTAAATTTGGAGTTTGCGGTGTCTCTCATCATCACCGTGACTAGGAGATGTTGACTACCTCGCCTGGTGTGCAGGAGGTCGTGGGTTCGATCCCGACCCTGACACCTGCCGCTGTAGATTTGGAGTTTGCGGTGTCTCTCATCATCATCATCACGGTGACTAGGAGATGTTGACTACCTCGCCTGGGGTGCAGGAGGTCGTGGGTTCGATCCCGACCCTGACGACGCCTGCTGTAGATTTGGAGTTTGCAGTGTCTCTCATCATCATCATCATCACGGTGACTAGGAGATGTTGACTACCTCGCCTGGTGTGCAGGAGGTCGTGGGTTCGATCCCTACCCTGACGACGCCTGCTGTAGATTTGGAGTTTGCAGTGTCTCTCATCATCATCATCATCACGGTGACTAGGAGATGTTGACTACCTCGCCTGGGGTGCAGGAGGTCGTGGGTTCGATCCCAATGCCTGCTGTAGATTTGAAGTCTGCGGTGTCTCTCATCATCATGACAGTGACTAGGAGATGTTGACTACCTCGCCTGGGGTGCAGGAGGTCGTGGGTTCGATCCCAATGCCTGCTGTAAATTTGAAGTCTGCGGTGTCTCTCATCATCATGACGGTGACTAGGAGATGTTGACTACCTCGCCTGGGGTGCAGGAGGTCGTGGGTTCGGTCCCGACCCTGACACCTGCTGCTGTAGATTTGGAGTTTGCGGTGTCTCTCATCATCATGACGGTTACTAGGAGATGTTGACTACCTCGCCTGGGGTGCAGGAGGTCGTGGGTTCGATCCCGACCCTGACACCTGCTGCTGTAGATTTGGAGTTTGCGGTGTCTCTCATCATCATCACCGTGACTAGGAGATGTTGACTACCTCCCCTGGTTTGCAGGAGGTCGTGGGTTCGATCCCAATGCCTGCTGTAGATTTGGAGTTTGCGGTGTCTCTCATCATCATGACGGTGACTAGGAGATGTTGACTACCTCGCCTGGTATGCAGGAGGTCGTGGGTTCGATCCCAATGCCTGCTGTAGATTTGAAGTCTGCGGTGTCTCTCATCATCATCACGGTGACTAGGAGATGTTAACTACCTCCCCTGGTTTGCAGGAGGTCGTGGGTTCGATCCTAATGCCTGCTGTAGATTTGGAATTTGCGGTTTCATCATCATGACGGTGACTAGGAGATGTTGACTACCTCGCCTGGTGTGCAGGAGGTCGTGGGTTCGATCCCAATGCCTGCTGTAGATTTGGAGTTTGCGGTGTCTCTCATCATCATGACGGTGACTAGGAGATGTTAACTACCTCGCCTGGTGTACAGGAGGTCGTGGGTTCGATCCCAATGCCTGCTGTAGATTTGGAGTCTGCGGTGTCTCTCATCATCATGACGGTGACTAGGAGATGTTGACTACCTCGCCTGGTTTGCAGGAGGTCGTGGGTTCGATCCCAATGCCTGCTATAGATTTGAAGTCTGCGGTGTCTCTCTCTCATCATCATCACGGTGACTAGGAGATGTTAACTACCTCGCCTGGGGTGCAGGAGGTCGTGGGTTCGGTCCCGACCCTGACGCCTGCTGTAGATTTGGAGTTTGCGGTGTTGCGCTCTCTCATCATCACCACGGTGACTAGGAGATGTTGACTACCTCGCCTGGGGTGCAGGAGGTCGTGGGTTCGATCCCAATGCCTGCTGTAGATTTGAAGTCTGCGGTGTCTCTCATCATCATGACAGTGACTAGGAGATGTTGACTACCTCGCCTGGTATGCATGAGGTCGTGGGTTCGATCCCAATGCCTCCTGTAGATTTGAAGTCTGCGGTGTCTCTCATCATCATCACGGTGACTAGGAGATGTTGACTACCTCGCCTGGTATGCAGGAGGTCGTGGGTTCGATCCCAATGCCTGCTGTAAATTTGGAGTTTGCGGTGTCTCTCATCATCATCACGGTGACTAGGAGATGTTGACTACCTCGCCTGGTATGAAGGAGGTCGTGGGTTCGATCCCAATGCCTGCTGTAGATTTGAAGTCTGCGGTGTCTCTCTCTCATCATCATCACGGTGACTATGAGATGTTGACTACCTCGCCTGGTATGCAGGAGGTCGTGGGTTCGATCCCAATGCCTGCTGTAGATTTGAAGTCTGCGGTGTCTCTCATCATCATCACCGTGACTAGGAGATGTTGACTACCTCCCCTGGTTTGCAGGAGGTCGTGGGTTCGATCCCAATGCCTGCTGTAGATTTGGAGTTTGCGGTGTCTCTCATCATCTTTCTCTCTTCCCATGGTCAAGTGGATTTTTCCGCGAGGTTCTCCAGTTTTTCCCTCCACATTTAGAATCAACGTCACCACGCGTTTAGGATTGCTGTAAATTTCCACGTGATACGCCACTTCGTTGAGCTATCATTTGCGATGGCCAGGCCGCTTCTGAAGAGAGTTTCGTCGCCCAGTGGGCCTTATCTTACCTATGAAATAAAAAAAATAGTTCAGTTGAGATGAGATCAGTGTGATGTAGGGACCAGGTGCCATTGTGCAGGTCCTGCTGCCGGCCACGACGACAGGGCTTCAGGAGAGAGAGAGACTTGGTGTGGTCGTGGTTGGGCCACTTGGCCGCGGAGGTTGTGACCGCGGCGGTTGTGACTGACTGCGGCGGTTGTGACTGTGATGGTTGTGACCACTGCGGCTGTGACTGTGGCGGTTGTGACTGACCGTGGAGGTTGTGACTGACTGTGGTGGTTATGGCCGCGGCTGTTGTGACTGTGGCGGTTGTGACTGACTGTGGTGGTTGTGACTGACTGTGATGGTTGTGACCACTGCGGCTGTGACTGTGGCGGTTGTGACTGACCGCAGCGGTTGTGACTGACTGTGGTGGTTGTGACCACTACGGTTGTGACCGCGGCTGTTGTGACTGACTGTGGTGGTTGTGACTGACTGCGGCGGTTGTGACTGCGATGGTTGTGACCACTGCGGCTGTGACTGTGGCGGTTGTGACTGACTGTGGTGGTTGTGACTGACTGTGGTGGTTATGGCCGCGGCTGTTGTGACTGTGATGGTTGTGACCACTGCGGCTGTGACTGTGGCGGTTGTGACTGACTGTGGAGGTTGTGACTGACTGTGGTGGTTATGGCCGCGGCTGTTGTGACTGTGATGGTTGTGACCACTGCGGCTGTGACTGTGGCGGTTGTGACTGACTGTGGAGGTTGTGACTGACTGTGGTGGTTATGGCCGCGGCTGTTGTGACTGTGATGGTTGTGACCACTGCGGCTGTGACTGTGGCGGTTGTGACTGACTGTGGAGGTTGTGACTGACTGTGGTGGTTATGGCCGCGGCTGTTGTGACTGTGATGGTTGTGACCACTGCGGCTGTGACTGTGGCGGTTGTGACTGACTGTGGAGGTTGTGACTGACTGTGGTGGTTATGGCCGCGGCTGTTGTGACTGTGGCGGTTGTGACTGACTGTGGTGGTTGTGACTGACTGTGGTGGTTGTGACCACTACGGTTGTGACCGCGGCGGTTGTGACTGACTGTGGTGGTTGTGACCACTACGGTTGTGACCGCGGCTGTTGTGACTGACTGTGGTGGTTGTGACTGACTGCGGCGGTTGTGACTGACTGTGGTGGTTGTGACTGACTGTGGTGATTGTGACCACTGCGGTTGTGACTGTGGTGGTTGTGACTGACTGCGGCGGTTGTGACTGTTGTGGTTGTGACCACTGCGGTTGTGACTGTGGCGGTTGTGACTGTGGTGGTTGTGACCGCTGCTATTGTGACTGACTGTGGTGGTTGTGACCGCGGCTGTTGTGACTGTGATGGTTGTGACCGCGGCGGTTGTGACTGACTGCGGCGGTTGCGACTGACTGTGATGGTTGTGACTGACTGCGACTGTTGTGACTGACTGTGGCTGTTGTGACTGACTGACTGGTGGTTGTGATCACTGCGGTTGTGACCGCGGCGGTTGGGACTGACCGCGGCAGTTGTGACTGACTGTGGCGGTTGTGACTGCGGCTGTTGTGACTGACTGTGATGGTTGTGACCGCGGCGGTTGTGACTGACTGTGGCGGTTGTGACTGACTGTGGCGGTTGTGACTGACTGTGATGGTTGTGACCGCGGCGGTTGTGACTGACTGTGGCGGTTGTGACTGACTGTGGCGGTTGTGACTGACTGTGATGGTTGTGACTGTGGCGGTTCTGACTGACTGTGGCTGTTGTGACTGACCGCGGCTGTTGTGACCGCTGTGGCTGCGCGGGTGCAGGTGGGCCGCTCGGCAGTCACGGGAGAGGGCGAGCTGTGGATGGCCGTGGACGACGCGGTCGTGGCCCAGAGGATGCACGAGACCATCCTCGGCGCCATGAAGGCCCTGAGCAGCGGCGGAATCGGCGGAATCGGCGGCGGCGCCGACGATCCCCGGGGCCCCCGGGCCCCCTCCTCCGCCGGGCCCCCTTCCCCGGGGGCCCCGTCCCCAGCCGCCGCCACCGCCTCCGCCGCCTCCTCCGGCGCCGCCTCCCGGCGCCAACCGCCCGCCAGAGCCGTCCGCTCGCGGGAGGGAGACGCGGTGGGGGCCGTGAGCGCCGCGTCCCCCTCGCGGCGTTTGGCGGGGGGGCCCTGGCGCCGGGGGGTGACGGCGAACAGAGGGGGCGCGGCGGCGACCGCGGCGGCGGCGACGACCGCGGCGGCGACCGCGGCGACGACCGCGGCGGCCGCTCCACCGGCGCTCCCGCCCGTCCGCTCGGCTTCGGGCTCGCTGAGCGACGGGGGTTTCGCTTCCTCGTCGGACGAGTCCGGCTCCTGCGTCTCGCCGGATCCGGACGGAGCCGGCGCGGAGATTCCCCCGGCGGCGGCGGCGGCGGCGGCGGCGCAGCCTCCGTCGCGGGCGCCGATTCGCCGGACGGCGTCGCTCTCTTCGGCCGGCGTCGGCGTCGGCGTCGGCGTCGGCGGCGTCGGCCGTAAAGGGGGCGGCGGCAGGGGCGAGACCCCGCGGTGGGTCGTGGCGCGGGCGTCCGTGACGTCGCTGGAGGAGGATTTGAGCCCTCGCCGCGCCGCCTCTCGCCCCGCTGCCGGTGTTGCCGCGGGCGGCGTCGCCACCGCCTCGGTCTCCTCCTCGCTGGGGTCGGCGTCGCCAAAATCGTCGAGCTCGCTGAGCGACCAGGCCTTCTTGGACGACGACGACGACGACCTTGATGACGACGAAGACAACGACGAAGACGACGAAGACGACGATGAAGATGAAGATGGCGGCGTTGGCTGCTGCGGACGGGCGCGCGCCGAGGACGACGGCGGCTACGTGTCCATGCAGCCCGGCGTCGCGCCGGGACGGCAGGCCTCGCAGCCGGCGGCCGTGCCGGCGGCGGTCGCGGTGCCGACGCCGGCGGCGACGCCGCAGTCGGACTACGTGCCCATGACCCACAGCAACAGCGGCGGCGGCGGCGGCCGGCACCGCCGGGGCTGCCCCTCGGAGCCGCGGAACGTGAGCGCCGGCGGGGCGGGCGGCGCCGACGCTGGGTACGTGCTCATGACACCGTCCCCCGACGCGGCCTTCCCGTGGCCGCGGCCGCCCCCTGAGGCCGACGACGACGGCGACTACATGAGCATGGCGCCGGCGGGGCCGGGGATTGACGACGACGATTTCGGCGGCGGCGGCGGCTTCGACCGCGGCAGCAACAACGGTAACGTCGCGGCCGGATCTCCGCGTCGCGACCGGCGCCACCACCACCAGCAGCAGCAGCAGCAGCAGCAGCGGCGGCGGCGTCAGCGGCAGCACTCGGACGTCGGGGACGGCAACGACGGGCCCTACTGCTACTACTCGCTGCCCCGCTCGCTGCGGCCGGTGGGGCCCGGCCTGCACCGCACGGCCAGCCTCAACACCCACCAGCAGCAGCAGCAGCAGCAGCCACCGCCGCCTGGCCTCAACGCCCGGCCTGCGCCCAGCGCCCGGGCCGGCGTCGCCCAACCGTCGGCCGGCCACGACGCTTCGGCCCAACCCAGCCCCGGCACCCGCGCCGGACTCCACATTCAGTTCGGCGGCGGCGGCGGCGGCCACGCCCAGCCTGGCCGCGACGCTCCCCCGAGGCCGGGCCGGCGCTGCCTCGCCCCCGTGTCTCCCCGGGGTCCCGGCCCGCCGAGTCCCCTCGGCTTCATTCCCCGGTCCCAGAGCTCTCAGGATTTGGGAAGGCCCGGGAGGGCCACCGTGCCGGGCGGCCCAGGGGGAGGAGGAGGAGGAGCTGGAGGTGGGGGGCCGGCGACGAGGGGCGGGGTCGCGGTGCCGCGGGGTGAGGTGTCGGCGAGGAGGATCGGGGGTGGCGGCGAGGAGGAGGACGAGGGGGACGAGAGGGCGCTGGGCGGCGACTACGTACTCATTCAGCGCGAGGCCCCGGCCACGCCGAAGCCTCCGGGGCCCACGAGCCCCCGGATCAGCGGGGGCCCCGCGGGGCGGCGAGGAGCGGCCCCCCTTTTGGGGGGCGGCGGCGGCGGCGGCGGCGCGGGGGGGGGCCCCGACTACACGGAGATGGAGCTGCCCGCGTCCGCGGATGGGCCGGGCGCGCTGCACTACGCGGCGCTCGACCTGGGCGAGGAGGGCCTCCCCGGCGGGGGGCCCCTGGGGGGAGACGGGGGGGCCGACTACGCCAGCATTGACTTCCGGCGGAGGGCGCCCGGGGAGAGGGGCCCGCGCGGAAGGCGCGGGATGGGGGGCACCGCCTGAGATGGGGGGCACCGGCTGAGATGCGGGGACGCCGCCGCCATCGCCGCCGCCAACATCGTCGCCAACATCGTCAACCAACATCGCCACCAACATCGTCACCAACATCGCCGCCAACATCGTCAACCAACATCGTCACCAACATCGCCACCAACGTCGTCACCAACATCGTCACCAATACCAACATCGCCACCAACATCGTCACCAACATCGTCACCAACATCGCCGCCAACATCGTCAACCAACATCGTCACCAACATCGCCACCAACATCGTCACCAACATCGCCACCAATATCGCCACCAACATCGTCGCCAACATCGTCGCCAACATCGCCGCCAACATCGTCGCCAACATCGTCGCCAACATCGTCGCCAACATCGCCGCCAACATCGTCACCAACATCGTCACCAACATCGTCACCAATATCGCCACCAACATCGCCACCAACATCGTCACCAACATCGTCACCAACATCGCCACCAACATCGTCACCAACATCGTCACCAACATCGTCACCAACATCGCCACCAACATCGTCACCAACATCGCCACCAACTTCGTCACCAACATCGTCGCCAACATCGCCACCAACATCGTCACCAACATCGCCACCAACATCGTCACCAACATCGCCACCAACATCGTCACCAACATCGTCACCAATACCAACACTGCCGTCGCCAACATCGCCACCAACATCACCGCCAATACCAACGCTGCCATCACCACCAACGCCAACATTGCTGCCAATACCAACATTGCCATCTCTGTGCGAGTCTGTGGGTCTCTGTGTGAGTCTGTGGCTCTCTGTGTGAGTCTGTGTGTCTCTGTGTGAGTCTGTGGGTCTCTGTGTGAGTCTGTGGGTCTCTGTGTGAGTCTGTGGGTCTCTGTGTGAGTCTGTGGGTCTCTGTGTGAGTCTGTGGGTCTCTTTGTGAGTCTGTGGGTCTCTGTGTGAGTCTGTGGGTCTCTGTGTGAGTCTGTGGGTCTCTGTGTGAGTATGTGGGTCTCTGTGGGTCTCTGTGTGAGTCTGTGGGTCTCTGTGTGAGTCTGTGGGTCTCTGTGTGGTGAGTCTGTGGGTCTCTGTGCGAGTCTGTGGGTCTCTGTGGGTCTCTGTGTGAGTCTGTGGGTCTCTGTGTGAGTCTGTGGGTCTCTGTGTGAGTCTGTGGGTCTCTGTGGGTCTCTGTGTGAGTCTGTGGGTCTCTGTGCGAGTCTGTGGGTCTCTGCGTGGTGAGTCTGTGGGTCTCTGTGCGAGTCTACGTGAGTCGGCGGTGCTCTCTTAAGTCTCCGAGTCTCAAATTCAATTGCAGAAGAAGCTTCCAGCACGTGTGGGCGAAATGTCGGACCATCGTGCCGACACAAGACCCATGCCGTGGCTCATCACGGACTTGAGTCGTCTCACGCTCAACAGACTCCCCATGCCTCGTTGAGTCCAGACGAGGATCTGGACTCAACGCTTCACCAAGAGGGCAAACGTTTCTACTGCGTCAGGCCCCGCCGGTGTCACCGGGGGATGGAACGTCGGCGTGCCGGCAAGACGGGCCCCGACGTGGGAGGGCTTTCGAAATATACCGTTTGTGTGCGCGCGGCGCCAGTCGGCGCATCTACCGGTCGCCTCGGTCGGCCGTCGCCGCGGCGCCCGTGACCTCCCTGCCGGCGAGCCTCCGGCAACTTCACGTGGTGCCGGAGTGCGCCGGGCCCCCGGCGCAGGTGCCGCGGCGACGCCACCCGGCGGTCGGAGCGGTCCCGCCAAGCGCCGCGTCGAGCGGGGACTGATCTCACCCTCCCCAATCGAGGGGTCGCCGCCGGGTTTACCGCGCCTCGCGCGTCACAACACAAGGCGCCATTCCGAACCCCCGCTCGATAATGTGATCTTTTAAAACAAAACAAAACAAAAAAGGAAATGGATGTATTTTTCCGTCGACAGTAATCGTCGTCATCGTCGTCATCTTTGCACGTCCGACAGCGGCAGCTGTCCCCTGCGCGCGCGGTGCAAGGTGGTGGCGAGTGAAGTGGCGCATCGGTCTGCCAGTAGGGTCGGGGGTCGGGGGTCGGAGGTCGGAGGTCGGTGGGCGGGGGGTGTGGTTGGAGTTTGATGACTACTCAGCGGTAGCAGCTGTCCCCCCTTTGCGTGACCTGCCAGTGCGACATCGGTCCGCCAGTAGTCGGTGGGGCTTCAACGATTGTTGTGTCGGTGGCTAGGGAGACGCTGACCACCTCGCCTGGTGTGCGGGAGGTCGTGGGTTCGATCCCGACCCCGACGATGCCTGCTGCCGTACATTTGGAGTTTGCTTGTCTCTCTCTCATCATCGTCACGGTGGCTAGGAGATGTTGACCACCTCGCCTGGTGTGCGGGAGGTCGTGGCTTCGATCCCGACCCTGACGACGCCTGCCGTACATTTGGAGTTAGAGTACATTTGAAGTTAGAGTGTTTCTCGTCAGCATCGTCACGGTGGCTAAGGAGATGTTGACCACCTCGCCTGATGTGCAGGAGGTCGTGGCTTCGATCCCGACCCCGACGACGCCTTCTGCCGTACATTTGGAGTTTGAATGTTTCTCGTCATCATCGTCACGGTGGCTAAGGAGATGTTGACCACCTCGCCTGATGTGCAGGAGGTCGTGGGTTCGATCCCGACCCTGACGATGCCTTCTGCCGTACATTTGGAGTTAGAGTACATTTGAAGTTAGAGTGTTTCTCGTCATCATCGTCACGGTGGCTAAGGAGATGTTGACTACCTCGCCTGGTATGCGAGAGGTCGTGGGTTCGATCCCGACCCCGACGACGCCTTCTGCCGTACATTTGGAGTTTGAATGTTTCTCGTCAGCATCGTCACGGTGGCTAAGGAGATGTTGACTACCTCGCCTGGTATGCGGGAGGTCGTGGGTTCGATCCCGACCCCGACGACGCCTGCTGCCGTACATTTGGAGTTTGCGTGTTCTCCCCCGTGGCCGAGTGGATTATTGTCCGGGTTTTTTTGTTTGTTTTTGTTTTACCCCCTCCGCATTTTAGAATCGACGCCACGCGCTCAGAGCATTTGGCTGCCGTTACAAATGTCCACGTGGCGATGATGACGATGACGACGACCACCACGATGACGAGCTGCCGTTTCGTTCAGCTGTCATTTGTCGATGGCCTGTGTCGCTCCTGTAAAAGAACTGCGTAGCATCTCGGCGGGCGGGGGTCGGGGGCGGGGGGGGCGGGAGACCTTACTACCTGGTAAAATGAAATTTAAAAGAAAAAGTGTTAATAGTTTAGTTTTAGACGAGAGTTCAGGTAGACCCTTAGCAATAAGGAATTCCCTCCAAGGTTCAGTTGCCACGCGGACCCCCCCCCCCCCCGCGCCCCTCTTGCGAGTCCGTTACATTGGGCCGTGGGGTGAGCCTGCCGCGGTGTTTCCCGTGCACGCACGAACACAAGCCGCAGACGAGTCTCTTGGGGGGGTCGGGGGGAGAGAAGGTGTTAAGTTTTATTTAGTATTAATGCTCAATGGTGCTCTATACATGTCTGGCCTGTGAATGCGTTGCAAGCCGGTACGGTGCCGTCCGTCTGCCCCCGGACAACCCCACCCCACCCCACCCACCCCACCCACTCCACCCACTCCACTCACCCACCCCACCCCATCCACCCCACCCCACCCACCCCACCCCACCCACCCCACTCCACCCACCCCACCCACCCCACCCACCCCACTCCACCCACCCCACCCAACTCCACCCACCCCACCCAACTCCACCCACCCCACCCACCCACCACACCCCATCCACTCCACCCCACCCCACCCCACCCACCCCACCCACCCCACCCCACCCACCCACCCAACCCCACCCATCCCACCCAACCCCACCCATCCCACCCTACCCCACCCCACCCACCCACCACACCCCATCCACTCCACTCCACCCCACCCACCCCACCCCACCCACCACACCCCACCCACCCACCCCACCCCACCCACCACACCCCACCCCACCCCACTCCACCCACCCCACCCACCCCACCCACCCCACCCCACCCCACCCCACCCACCCCACTCACCCCACCCCACCCACCCCACCCCACCCACCCCACCCCACCCACCCCACCCCACCCACCCACTCCACCCACCCACTCCACCCCACCCCACCCACCCCCTCTCGCTACAGGCAGCCACCCCCCTGCATTCTGTTAAGAGGCTGCACGGGGGACCTTTGTCTCTCTCTGTTGCGGTTCATGGGGGTGCCGCTGTTGCTCGCTACCAACAGCACTTGCCCCTCGGGACGTCTGTTGAGGCGACGTGGGTTTGTTTTTGGGGGGGTGGTGGTGGTGGTGGTAGTGGTGGTGGTATATATTTTTTTGTGCGTGGACGTTTCGTTGAGGCTGCCACCCTTTGACGCTGCTTCGTGCGTGGCTGTGGCCTCACGTGGCTGTGGCCTCACGTGGCTGTGGCTTCACGAACCTCCCCGCACCAGGCGGGTTCCATTGCCATAACGGTGGCGATTGTGTTTGTTTATTTTAACCCGTTCCTGGGCCTCTTCCAAACCACGCTTCTCACAACCACCCCCACTCCCCCCCTCGGGGTTGACTAGGCCTCAAATGAGTACCTGGTGCGGTGCGTAGTAAACGTCAGCACCGGGGTGGGGGAGAGGGGTAGGGGGAGACAAAGGCGGCCATGCGTGTCGCTAGCCCCCCCCCACCCCCCACCATCGTGTGCGCGGTTCCCGCTCGCGGCCTAAGGTCGTAAGTGGCGATTTAAAACGGGACGGGGGGCGGGCGGTGTTACCTCTAGGTCGACTCGGCCTCGAATGAGTGCCTGGCGCGGTGTGTTGTGTTAAAAAACATCGCCACTGGGGGGAGACAAAGGCGGCCGGGCGTGGTGCTGGTGGCCACCCCCCCCCACCACCACCACTCGCTCACGTGCCACGGTGCCTGCTTGGATAGGGGGCTCGCTCAGCAGCGCTTGGCCCCCCTCCCCAACAGTTTGTGAAGTGAACCCAGGGGCCATGGTCCCATGCGCGTGTGACTTTACTCGCTCTGCGCCGTTCGTTAGAGTGTACGTTACAGGCGACGGTCCGGCTGCCTACTTGGCATTGTTATTTTTGATATAATGCGACGCCCATCGGTAACAGCAAAACCCATCGGTAACAGCCGGCCCATCGGTAACAGCCGGCCCATCGGTAACAGCCGGCCCATCGGTAACAGCAAAACCCATCGGTAACAGCCGGCCCATCACGATGCAGGCATTGGTGACATCTGTTTTTCTGGAACCACCAATACTGCTGCTGCTGCATCGCATCACTAACGCTGGCTACAGCTGCTCCTACTACTACTACAGCTGCTCCTACTACTACTACAGCTGCTGCTGCTTCTACAGCTGCTACGACTACAGCTGCTGCTCCTTCTACTGCTGCTCCTACTACTACAGCTGCTACTACTACTGCTGCGTCTTCCTACTACTACAGCTGCTACTACTACTGCTGCGTCTTCCTACTAGTACAGCTGCTATGGCTACAGCTGCTACGACTACAGCTGCTGCTCCTACTACTGCTGCTCCTACTACTACAGCTGCTACTACTACTGCTGCGTCTTCCTACTAGTACAGCTGCTATGGCTACAGCTGCTACGACTACAGCTGCTGCTCCTACTACTGCTGCTCCTACTACTACAGCTGCTGCTCCTACTACTACAGCTGCTACAGCTGATACTACTACAGCTGCTATGACTACAGCTGCTGCTCCTACTACTACAGCTGCTACTACTACTACAGCTGCTCCTACTACTACTACAGCTGCTACTGCTGCTCCTACTACTACAGCTGCTACTACAACTGCTGCGTCTTCCTACTAGTACAGTTGCTATAGCTACAGCTGCTGCTACGACTACAGCTGCTACTACAACTACTGCAGCTGCTACTGCTGCAGCTGCTACTACTACTGCTGCTCCTTCCTACTAGTACAGCTGCTACTAATACTGCTGCTGCTACAGCTGCTGTGGCTACAGCTGCTACGACTTGTGCTGCTCCCACTACTACAGCTGCGTCTTCCTACCAGTACAGCTGCTGCTACTGCTGCAGCTGCTACGGCTGCTTGTTAATGATGATGCTGCTGCTCCTTCCTGCTGCTGCTGCAGCTACCGCTGCCAACGCTCCCCCCGTTCGAACAAATGATGCTAACGCGTCGACCACTCATAGGTGGCGACTGGCACTGCGTGTACTCTAACCTAGTACACACGTAGCCCATACTCACGATGGTACGCACGGAGCGTACGGGTACTGCGCGCGTACTCACGATGGTACGCACGGAGTGCGTGAGTACTGCGCGCGTACTCACGATGGTACAGAGTGTGTGAGTACTACTCACGTACTCACGATGGTACGCACGGATTGTGGGAGTGCTGCGTGTGTACTCACGATGGTACAGAGTGAGTACTGCGTGTGTACTCACGATGGTACGCACGGAGTGTGGGAGTACTGCGCGCGTACTCACGATGGTACGGAGTGAGTACTGCGTGTGTACTCACGATGGTACGGAGTGAGTACTGCGTGTGTACTCACGATGGTACGCACGGAGTGTACGGGTACACGTCTCTTCACGAACATTGTTCTGCACTTAGTTTTATTGGCCACGTGTACATTGAGATGACAGGCGCGAATGTAAGGGGTACACACGAGCTGGTGCGGGGTATGTGCGTACCGTAGGGTGCCGCTCGATACGCGTGCGGGGGGGGCGGGGGTGGGGGAAGTCTCATGGATCTCAACGTCCTCTCAACGTTCTGGCTACGTTGGGAAGTCACCGGCTGGGAATCTCATTCTGGTCCGTTCTCACTCACCTACCCACTCAATCACTCGCCTACCGTCTCACACACTCGCCTACCCTCTCACACACTCGCCTACACACTCACCTACTCACGTATCGACTCATCTACTCAGGACCACCTCTGCTTCTATGCCTTTGTTATGACGCTTGTGTACTGAGCGACACCCTTCTACTCATCCCTACTCACCTACCGTCACCTACCAGCTCACCCACTTACCTACCCTCTCAAACACACACCTACCCACTCATCTACCCGCTCACTCACATACCCACTCACCTACTCACGTATCGACTCACTCAGGACCTCGTTTATGCCTTTACTATGAATGTGTATGGAGCAGCACCCTAATACAGTAACTCACCTACCCTCTCACCTACCCACTCGCCTACTCAAGACCTATGCCTTTGCTATGAATGTGTATTGAGTGGCATCGTACTACGCCTCCCTGCTCACCTACCCACTCACTCGCCCGCCTACCCCAATGCACCTACCACCTTGGGGGTGGTGGTGTGGGCTACATGGGGCATTCTGAAGCTTCGGGGCTACCTGTTGGGCTATGGGGGGGGGGGCCTACTTGCCGGTAGTCATCTTGGGCTACTGGAGGTGGTGGGTGAGGTAGCGAATGGACGTACCACATTGGGGAGGGGGTGGGGGTACTCTAGGGCATTACAAGCGTCAGGGGTACTTGTTGGTATTCATTTTGGGCTATGGGTGGAGTAGGTGGAGTAGGTGGAGTGGTGAATGGACTACCACGTGGGGAGGGGGAGGGGTACTCTAGGGCATTACAAGCGTCAGGGGTACTTGTTGGTATTCATTTTGGACCATGGGGTGGAGTAGGTAGAGTGGTGAATGGACGTACCACCTGGGGAAGGGGGTGGGGGTACTCTGGGGCATTGCAAGCGTCAGGGGTACTTGTTGGTATTCATTTTGGGCTATGGGGTGGAGTAGGTGGGGTAGGTAGAGTGGTGAATGGACGTACCCACCTGGGGGAGGGAGGGGGTACTCTAGGGCATTACAAGCGTCAGGGGTACTTGTTGGTATTCATTTTGGGCTATGGGGTGGAGTAGGTGGGGTAGGTAGAGTGGTGAATGGACGTACCACCTGGGGGAGGGGGAGGGGTACTCTAGGGCATTACAAGCGTCAGGGGTACTTGTTGGTATTCATTTTGGGCTATGGGGGGAGTAGGTGGAGTGGTGAATGGACGTACCACCTGGGGAAGGGGGTGGGGGTACTCTAGGGCATTACAAGCGTCAGAAGTACTTGTTGGTATTCATTTTGGGCTATGGGGGGAGTAGGTGGAGTAGGTGGAGTGGTGAATGGACGTACCCACCTGGGGGAGGGAGGGGGTACTCTAGGGCATTACAAGCGTCAGAAGTACTTGTTGGTATTCATTTTGGGCTATGGGGGGAGTAGGTGGAGTAGGTGGAGTGGTGAATGGACGTACCACCTGGGGGAGGGGGAGGTGGGGGTACTCTGGGGCATTATAAAAGCTGCGGGTGATGATCGGCTCGAGGTCACGTGAGGTACGCGGGGGGAGTCGAGCTGGGCCTGGGTACGCGCGGGGAGGGGGTACGCGCGTGCACCCTCCTCCCACGTGGGGGTGGGGGTAGGGGTGCGGGTGGGGGGGTAGGGGGGTGGGTACGCGCGTGCACCCTCCTCCCACGTGGGAGTAGGGGGGGGGTGAATTTTGTCGCCGATGATGAATGGACGGCAGCTTAGCTGCTGCTGTAGCTGCTGTTGTTCTGCTGCTGTTGTTGCTGCTGCTGTAGCTGCTGTTGATGCTGCTGTTGTTGTAGCTGTTGCTGCTGTTGTTGCTGTTGCTGCTGTTGTTGCTGCTGCTGTTGCTGCTGTTGATGCTGCTGCTGTAGCTGTAGCTGCTATAGCTGCTGCTGTTGCTGCTGTAGCTGCTGCTGTAGATGCTGCTGCTGTAGCTGCTGTAGCTGTAGCTGCTGTTGCTGTAGCTGCTGCTGTAGATGCTGCTGCTGTAGCTGCTGCTGCTGTAGCTGCTGCTGATGCTGATGTTGCTTCTACTGCCGTTGTTGCTGATGCTGCTGCTGGTGCTGCTGCTTCTGGTTCTGTGATTTGCCAACGAATAAATAAAAATCGCTGCGGCGCCACCATCGCTCACGAAGTTCGTCTCGCGCGCTCTGTGAGAGGGGGGTGTGATTGTGATGGTGTTGGAGTGGTGGTGATGGAGTGATGGTGCTGAGTGATTGTGATGGTGCTGAGTGATGGTGATGGTGCTGGAGTGGTGGTGCTGGAGTGGTGGTGATGGTGCTGAGTGATGGTGCTGGAGTGGTGGTGATGGTGCTGAGTGATGGTGATGGTGCTGGAGTGGTGGTGATGGTGCTGGAGTGGTGGTGATGGTGCTGGAGTGGTGGTGATGGTGCTGATTGATGGTGATGGTGCTGAGTGATGGTGATGGAGTGGTGGTGATGGTGCTGAGTGATGGTGCTGGAGTGGTGGTGATGGTGCTCACTGATTGTGATGGTGCTGAGTGATGGTGATGAGTGATGGTGCTGAGTGATGGTGCCGAGTGATTGTGATGGTGCCGAGTGATTGTGATGGTGCTGAGTGATTGTGATGGTGCTGAGTGATGGTGATGGTGCTGAGTGATGGTGCTGAATGATTGCGATGGTGCTGAGTGATAGTGATGGTGCTGACTGTGATGTTCGGTGATGGTGCTGAGTGATGGTGATGGTGCTGAGTGATGGTGCTGACTGATTGTGATGTTGGATGATGGTGCTGAGTGATAGTGATGGTGCTGACTGATTGTGATGTTGGATGATGGTGCTGAGTGATAGTGATGGTGCTGAGTGATTGTGATGGTGCTGAGTGATGGTGATGGTGCTGAGTGATGGTGCTGAGTGATAGTGATGGTGCTGAGTGATGGTGATGGTGCTGAGTGATGGTGATGGTAATGGTGCTGACTGATTGTGATGGTGCTGAGTGATGGTGATGCTGAGTGATAGTGATGGTGCTGAGTGATGGTGCTGACTGATTGTGATGGTGCTGAGTGATGGTGATGGTGCTCAGTGATGGTGCTGAGTGATGGTGATGGTGCTGAGTGATTGTGATGGTGCCGAGTGATTGTGATGGTGCTGAGTGATGGTGATGGTGCTGAGTGATGGTGCTGACTGATTGTGATGTTGGGTGATGGTGCTGAGTGATTGTGATGGTTATGGTGCTGAGTGATTGTGATGGTGCTGGAGTGATGGTGATGGTGCTGGAGTGGTGGTGATGGTGCTGAGTGATGGTGATGGTGCTGACTGATGGTGCTGAATGATTGTGATGGTGCTGAGTGATGGTGATGGTGCTGAGTGATGGTGCTGACTGATTGTGATGGTGCTGAGTGATGGTGCTGACTGATTGTGATGGTGCTGAGTGATGGTGATGGTGCTGAGTGATGGTGATGGTGCTGAGTGATTGTGATGGTGCTGAGTGATGGTGATGGTGCTGACTGATGGTGCTGAGTGATTGTGATGGTGCTGAGTGATGGTGATGGTGCTGAGTGATGGTGCTAAGTGATGGTGATGGTGCTGACTGATGGTGATGGTGCTTGAGTGATGGTGCTGACTGATTGTGATGGTGCTGAGTGATGGTGATGGTGCTGAGTGATTGTGATGGTGCTGAGTGATGGTGATGGTGCTGACTGATGGTGCTGAGTGATTGTGATGGTGCTGAGTGATGGTGCTGAGTGATGGTGCTGAGTGATGGTGATGGTGCTGAGTGATGGTGCTGAGTGATGGTGCTGAGTGATGGTGATGGTGCTGAGTGATTGTGATGGTGCTGAGTGATGGTGATGGTGCTTGAGTGATGGTGCTAAGTGATTGTGATGGTGCTTGAGTGATGGTGCTGACTGATGGTGATGGTGCTTGAGTGATGGTGCTGACTGATTGTGATGGTGCTGAGTGATTGTGATGGTGCTGAGTGATGGTGCTGAGTGATGGTGATGATGATGTTGCTGAGTGATGGTGATGATGATGGTGCTGAGTGATTGTGATGGTGCTGAGTGATGGTGATGGTGCTGAGTGATTGTGATGGTGCTGAGTGATGGTGATGGTGCTGAGTGATGGTGCTGAGTGATTGTGATGGTGCTGAGTGATGGTGATGGTGCTGACTGATGGTGCTGAGTGATGGTGATGGTGCTGACTGATGGTGATGGTGCTGACTGATGGTGCTGAGTGATTGTGATGGTGCTGAGTGATGGTGATGGTGCTGAGTGATTGTGATGGTGCTGAGTGATGGTGCTGACTGATGGTGATGGTGCTGAGTGATGGTGATGGTGCTGAGTGATTGTGATGGTGCTGAGTGATGGTGATGGTGCTTGAGTGATGGTGCTGACTGATGGTGATGGTGCTGAGTGATGGTGCTGACTGTGATGGTGCTGAGTGATTGTGATGGTGCTGAGTGATGGCGATGTTTATGAGTGATGGTGATGTTGAGTGATGTAATGTTGTTGATGTGATGGCGACTCATGCTGGGTGATGGTGATGTTGTTGATGTTGAGTGATGTTGTTGATGTGATGGTGATGTTGAGTGATGTTGTTGTGATGTTCTTGTGATGTTCTTGCTGTTGTTGATGTTATGCTGATGTTGAGTGATGGTGATGTTGATGTGATGGTGATGTTGAGTGATGGTGATGTTGTTGTGTTGTTTTGATGGTGATGTTGTTGTGTTGTTGTGATGGCGACTCATGCTGGGTGATGGTGATGTTGTTGTGTTGTTGTTGTTGTGATGGTGATGTTGTTGTTGTGATGGCGACTCATGCTGGGTGATGGCGATGTTGTTGTGTTGTTGTGATGGTGATGTTGTGTTGTTGTTGTGATGGTGATGTTGTTGATGTTGTTGTGTTGTTGTGATGGCGACTCATGCTGGGTGACGGTGATGTTGTTAATGTTGTTGATGATGTTGTTGTTGTTGATGTTGTTGTTGTGATGGCGACTCATGCTGGGTGATGGTGATGTTGATGTTGTTGTGCTGTTGTTGTGATGGTGATGTTGATGTTGTTGTGTTGTTGTGATGGCGACTCATGCTGGGTGATGGTGATGTTGTTGTGTTGTTGATGTTGATGTTGTTGATGTTGTTGTGATGGCGACTCATGCTGGGTGGGTCTTGTGCTTGTTGATGTTGTTGATGTTGTTGTTGTTGATGTTGTTGATGTTGTTGTTGATGTTGTTGATGTTGTTGATGATGTTGTTGATGTTGTTGATGTTGATGATGTTGTTGATGTTGTTGATGTTGTTGATGATGTTGTTGATGTTGTTGATGTTGCTGTTGTGGTTGATGTTGTTGATGTTGTTGTTGATGTTGTTGATGTTGTTAATGTTGATGTTGTTGATGTTGTTGATGTTGATGTTGTTGTGGTTGTTCTGATGTTGATGTTGTTGTTGATGTAGTTGTTGTTGATGTTGTTGATGTTGATGTTGTTGATGATGTTGATGTTGTTGTGATGGCGACTCATGCTGGGTGGGTCTTGAGGTTGTCCCCTCGTGGTGTCTCCTCCACGAGGGGAACGAAGCGACCTGGGGGTGAGAGAGTGGTGAGTGTGGTGAGTGTGTGGTGAGTGTGGTGAGTGTGTGGTGAGTGTGGTGAGAGAGTGGTGAGTGTGTGGTGAGTGTGTGGTGAGAGTGGTGAGTGTGTGGTGAGTGTGTGGTGAGTGTGGTGAGTGTGTGGTGAGTGGGGTGAGTGTGTGGTGAGTGTGGTGAGAGAGTGGTGAGTGTGTGGTGAGTGTGGTGAGTGTGTGATGAGTGTGGTGAGAGAGTGGTGAGTGTGGTGAGTGTGTGGTGAGAGAGTGGTGAGTGTGGTGAGTGTGGAGAGTGAGTGGTGAGTGTGTGGTGAGTGTGGTGAGTGTGGTGAGAGAGTGGTGAGTGAGTGGTGAGTGTGGTGAGTGTGTGGTGAGTGTGTGATGAGTGTGGAGAGTGGTGAGTGTGGTGAGTGTGTGGTGAGTGTGGTGAGTGTGGTGAGAGAGTGGTGTGTGGTGAGTGTGGTGAGTGTGGTGAGTGTGTGGTGAGAGTGGTGAGTGTGGTGAGAGAGTGGTGAGTGTGTGGTAAGAGAGTGTGTAGTGTATAGTGTAGTGTATAGTAGTGGAGTGTAGTGTACAGTGTAGTGTACAGTTGTGTACAGTGTAGTGTATAGTAGTGGACTGGAGTGTACAGTGTAGTGTACATTAGTGTATAGTGTAGTGTATAGTGTAGTGTATAGTAGTGTACAGTGTAGTGTATAGTAGTGTACAGTGTAGTGTACAGTGTAGTGTATAGTAGTGGACTGGAGTGTACAGTGTAGTGTACATTAGTGTATAGTATAGTGTACACTATACACTGTAGTATACACTGTAGTGTACAGTGTACACTACACTATACACTACACTATACACTACTATACACTACACTATACACCACACTGTACACTACACTATACACTACACTATACACTGCACTATACACTGCACTATAGACTACACTCCACTACTATACACTACACTACACTCTACACTATACTATACACTACACTATACACTACTATACACTATACTACTATACACTACACTATACAAGAGTATTCTTGGTTCTTTCGGTAAAGTCACCACGTAGAAGAGAAACAATAAAATAATACAAATATAAAACAATAAAATTGTCACGACGTTTCGACTGCAACACAAGCAATCATCATCAGGTGTGAAAACCACAACAATTTTTTTTTTATATTTCTATTATTTTATTGTTTCCCTTCTACGTGGTGGTGACATTACCGAAAGAACCAAGAATATGAATCCCTGCAGTCACGAAAGCTTTAAATAAAAAATAAATATAAAAACTATAGAACGTGTCAATTCGTTACTGGTGTAGTGACATCGCTTGGCGTGCAGTGCCAGCCCCTACAGGACAGGGTGTGTGCTGGGTGCTGGCTATACACTACACTGTACACTACACTGTACACTACACTGTACACAACACTGTACACTACACTGAACACTACACTATACACTACACTATACACTACACTATACACTACACTATACACTACACTGTACACTACTACACTATACACTACCACACTATACACTACTACACTACACTACTACACTACACTATACACTACTACACTATACACTACTACACTGTACACTATACCCTACTACACTATACACTATACTATACACTACACTATACACTACTATAGACTACACTACTATACACTACACTATACACTACACTACACTATACACTACTATACACTACACTATACACTACTATACACTACACTATACACTACTATACACTACTATACACTACACTGTACACTACTGCACTATACACTACTATACACTACACTATACACTATTACACTATACACTACACTATACTACTACACTATACGACTACACGATACACTACACTATACACTACTATACACTCCACACTAAACTACACTATACACTACACTACAATTTACAGAACCTTACTAATTTGCTGTGTCGGGCAGTGGCGGGTGTTAACGACACTTTGAGATATCTGCGCGATCTAACACAAAACAAACCTCTATCACCCAGCTTACAAGACGCTGCGAATCTTAGCAGCGTTCATTGAAGCTCTGACGTCCCGACAGCTCTGTTCCTTCACCTGAAGAAGGCTACTCGTGTTGTGGCCCGAAACGTCGTGAGAATTGTTATCGTCTGATTTTATTATTTCATTATTTTATTACTTTTATTCTCATTCCACGTGGTGGTGACTTCGCCGAAAGAGCCAAAGAGGATGAATCCTTGCAGTCGCGAAATATTTTAATCGAAGTTTTAAACTTAGTGTCCGTACTCACTGCGTTTCCAACGCAAAACACAAGCGCCCGTCCTCGGGTGAAAACGGATTCCTGCATTCACGAAAGCTTCAAATCGAGGTTTTTTTTGGTAATTTTACGAGGTTAGTAAGGCCCCCCCCTCTTGCGCTGCTGTGTAGTAGCTCCTGTTGCCAGAAGCGACGCTGGCCGTCACAAACGATAGCGGCTCACACGGAGTGGCGGCTTAGTGTCACCATCATCATCATCACCACCATCATCATCATGGCCAACGTGGGCATTCTAAATGTGGACGGGAGACTCCAAATATACAGCAGCAGCAGCAGCAGGTGCCAGGGTCGGGATCGAACCCACGACCTCCTGTATACCAGGCGAGATAGTTAACATCTCCTAGACACCGTGATGATGGTGATGAGAGAGAGACGCAGACTCCAAATATACAGCAGCAGTCATCAGGGTCGGGATCAAACCCACGACTTCCTGCATACCAGGCGAGGTAGTCAACATCTCCTAGCCACCGTGATGATGGTGATGATAGAGATACGGAGATTCCAAATATACAGCAGGTGCCAGGGTCGGGATCTAACCCACGACCTCCTGTAAACCAGGCGAGGTAGTTAACATCTCCTAGCCACCGTGATGATGATGAGAGAGACGCAGACTCCAAATATACAGCAGCAGTCATCAGGGTCGGGATCTAACCCACGACTTCCTGTATACCAGGCGAGGTAGTTAACATCTCCTAGCCACCGTGATGATGGTGATAGAGAGACGCAGACTCCAAATATACAGCAGCAGGCATCAGGGTCAGGATCGAAGCCACGACTTCCTGTATACCAGATGAGGTAGCTAACATCTCATAGCCACCGTGATGATGATGAGAGAGACGCAGACTCCAAATATACAGCAGGCATCAGGGTCGGGATCGAACCCACGACCTCCTGTATGCCAGGTGAGGTAGTTAACATCTCCTAGCCACCGTGATGATGGTGATAGAGAGACACAGACTCCAAATATACAGCAGCAGTCATCAGGGTCGGGATCTAACCCACGACTTCCTGTATACCAGGCGAGGTAGTCAACATCTCCTAGCCACCGTGATGATGATGATGAGAGAGAGACGCAGACTCCAAATATACAGAAGTCATCAGGGTCAGGATCAAACCCACGACCTCCTGTATACCAGGTGAGATAGTTAACATCTCCTAGCCACCGTGATGGTGGTGATGATGATAGAGAGACGCAGACTCCACATATACAGCAGACGTCAGGGTCGGGATCGAACCCACGACTTCCTGTATACCAGGCGAGGTAGTTAACATCTCCTATCCACCGTGATGATGATAGAGAGAGAGACGCAGACTCCAAATATACAGCAGACGTCAGGGTCGGGATCGAACCCACGACTTCCTGTATACCAGGCGAGGTAGTTAACATCTCCTAGCCACCGTGATGATGGTGATAGAGAGACGCAGACTCCAAATCTACAGCAGCAGTCATCAGGGTCGGGATCAAACCCACGACTTCCTGCATACCAGGCGAGGTAGTTAACATCTCCTATCCACCGTGATGATGATGATAGAGAGAGAGACGCAGACTCCAAATATACAGCAGGCATCGTCAGGGTCGGGATCGAACCCACGACCTCCTGTACACCAGGCGAGGTAGTTAACATCTCCTAGCCACCATGATGATGATGATAGAGAGACGCAGACTCCAAATATACAGCAGCAGGCATCAGGGTCAGGATCGAACCCACAACCTTCTGTATACCAGGCGAGGTAGTTAACATCTCCTAGCCACCGTGATGATGATGATAGAGAGACGCAGACTCCAAATATAGAGCAGTCATCAGGGTCGGGATCGAACCCACGACTTCCTGTATACCAGGTGAGGTAGCTAACATCTCTTAGCCACCGTGATGATGATGATGAGAGAGACAAGCAAACTTCAAATATACAGCAGCAGGCATCATCAGGGTCGGGATCGAACCCACGGCTTCCTGTATACCAGGCGAGGTAGTTAACATCTCCTAGCCACGGTGATGATGGAGATGATGATAGAGATACGGAGACTCCAAATATACAGCAGGCGTCAGGGTCGGGATCGAACCCACGACCCCCTGTATACCTGGCGAGGTAGTTAACATCTCCTAGCCACGTTGCTACTAACGGCAGCACTTGCCCCGGCAGCCTGTTGAGGCTACACGGAGGACCTTTGTTTTTGGATTGCGTCCCGGCTCCACCCACCTTGCAGGGAGGACGCTGATTGGCGGGCGGGCGGGGCGGGGCCCGATGATTGACGTGGCGGGTCGATGGCCGGTAGTGACGTCGATTTCCCAAATCCTCGACGCGTCCCTGATTGGCGGTCACAGCACGCGCCGAAAAATTAATTAATTAAGCAATCAATAAGTTGCACGCATGAGTTAATTAGTAAATTAAGTTAAATTGTTTGGTTTAGAAAAGCCTCGCTTTGAGTGGGCAGGAATGTTGTGTTCTGGAGGGCGCGCTGCGATTAATTATTTTTTTAATGTTTGTGTGTTAAGACTAATTTAATGTGTGCGTGTTAAGACTAATTAATGTTCGTGTTTTAAGACTATTTAATGTGTGTGTTAAGACTAATTAATGTTTGTGTGTTAAGACTAATTGTTTGTGTTAAGACTAATTAATGTTTGTGTGTTTAGACTAATTAATGTGTGTTAAGACTAATTGAATGTGTGTGTGCTAAGACTAATTAAAGTTTGTGTGTTAAGACTAATTAATGTGTGTGTTAAGACTATTTAATGTGTGTGTTAAGACTAATTAATGTTTGTGTATTAAGACTAATTAATGTGTGTGTTAAGACTGATTAATGTGTGTGTTAAGACTAATTAATGTGTGTGTTAAGACTATTTAATGTGTGTGTTAAGACTAATTAATGTGTGTGTTAAGACTAATTAATGTGTGTGTTAAGACTAATTGTTTGTGTGTTAAGACTAATTAATGTGTGTGTGTTAAGACTAATTAAAGTTTGTGTGTTAAGACTAATTAATGTGTGTGTTAAGACTAATTGTTTGTGTGTTAAGACTATTTAATGTGTGTGTTAAGACTAATTAATGTTTGTGTGTTAAGACTAATTAATGTGTGTGTGTGTTAAGACTAATTAATGTTTGTGTGTTAAGACTAATTAATGTGTGTGTGTTAAGACTAATTCATTATTGTGTGTTAAGACTAATTAATGTTTGTGTTTTAAGACAAATAAATGTTTGTGTGTTCAGACCAATTAATGTTTGAGTGTTAAGATTAATTATTGTGTCTTAAGACTAATTAATGTGTGTGTGTTAAGATTAATTAATGTTTGTGTGTTAAAACTAATTAATGTGTGTGTGTTAAGACTAATTAATGTGTGTGTGTTAAGACTAAGTAATGTTTGTGTGTTAAGACTAATTAATGATTGCGTGTTAAGACTAATTAATGATTGTTTGCTAAGACTAATTAATGATTGTTTGCTAAGACTAATTAATGTGCGTGTGTTAAGACTAATGTTTGTGTGTTAAGACTAATTAATGATTGTGTGTTAAGACTAATTAATGTTTGTGTGTTAAGACTAATTAATGTGTGTGTGTGTTAAGACTAATTAGTGTGTGTGTCACGACTAATTAATGATTGTGTGTTAAGACTAATTAATGATTGTGTGTTAAGACTAATTAATGTGTGTGTGTTAAGACTAATTATTGTGTGTTCAGACTAATTATTGTGTGTGTTAAGACTAATTAATGTTTGAGTGTTAAGACTAATTGAAGTGTGTTAAGACTAATTAATGATTGTGTGTTAAGATTAATTATTGTGTCTTAAGACTAATTTATGCGTGTGTGTTAAGACTAATTAAAGTTTGTGTGTTAAGACTAATTAATGTGTGTGTGTTAAGACTAATTAATGTTTGTGTGTTAAGACTAATTAATGTGCGTGTGTTAAGACTAATGTTTGTGTGTTAAGACTAATTAATGATTGTGTGTTAAGACTAATTAATGTGTGTGTGTTAAGATTAATTAGTGTGTGTGTCACGACTAATTAATGATTGTGTGTTAAGACTAATTAATGATTGTGTTAAGACTAATCAATGTGTGTGTGTTAAGACTAATTATTGTGTGTGTGTTAAGACTAATTAATGTTTGTGTGTTAAGACTAATTAATGTCTGTGTGTTAAGACTAATCAATGTGTGTGTGTTAAGACTAATTAATGTTTGTGTGTTAAGACTAATTAATGTGTGTGTTAAGACTAATTATTGTGTGTTAAGACTAATTAATGATTGTGTGTTAAGACTCATTAATGTTTGTGTGTTAAGACTAATTAAGGTTTGGGTGTTAAGACGAATTGATGTTTGTGTGTTAAGACTAATTAATGATTGTGTGTTAAGACTAATTAATGTTTGTGTTTAGACTAATTAATGTACGTGTGTTTAGACTAATTCATGTTTGTGTGTGTTAAGACTGATTAATGTTTGTGTGTTAAGACTAATTAATGATTGTGTTTTAAGACTAATTAATGTTTGCGTGTTAAGACTAATTAATTATTGTGTGTTAAGACTAATTGATGTTTGTGTTTTAAGACTAATTAATGATTGTGTGTTAAGACTAATTAATGATTGTGTGTTAAGACTAATTGATGTTTGTGTGTTAAGACTAATTAATGATTGTGTGCTAAGACTAATTAATGATTGTGTGTTAAGACTAATTAATGATTGTGTTTTAAGACTAATTAATGTTTGCGTGTTAATACTAATTAATTATTGTGTGTTAAGACTAATTAATGATTGTGTGTTAAGACTAATTGATGTTTGTGTTTTAAGACTAAGTAATGTTTGTGTTTTAAGACTAATTAAGGATTGTGTGTTAAGACTAATTAATGTGTGTGTGTTAAGACTAATTAATGTGTGTGTGTTAAGACTAATTAATGATTGTGTGTTAAGACTAATTAATGATTGTGTGTTAAGACTAATTAATGTCTGTGTGTTAAGACTAATCAATGTGTGTGTGTTAAGACTAATTAATGTTTGTGTGTTAAGACTAATTAATGTGTGTGTTAAGACTAATTATTGTGTGTTAAGACTAATTAATGATTGTGTGTTAAGACTCATTAATGTTTGTGTGTTAAGACTAATTAAGGTTTGGGTGTTAAGACGAATTGATGTTTGTGTGTTAAGACTAATTAATGATTGTGTGTTAAGACTAATTAATGTTTGTGTTTTTAGACTAATTCATGTACGTGTGTTTAGACTAATTCATGTTTGTGTGTGTTAAGACTGATTAATGTTTGTGTGTTAAGACTAATTAATGATTGTGTTTTAAGACTAATTAATGTTTGCGTGTTAAGACTAATTAATTATTGTGTGTTAAGACTAATTAATGATTGTGTGTTAAGACTAATTGATGTTTGTGTTTTAAGACTAATTAATGATTGTGTGTTAAGACTAATTAATGATTGTGTGTTAAGACTAATTGATGTTTGTGTGTTAAGACTAATTAATGATTGTGTGCTAAGACTAATTAATGATTGTGTGTTAAGACTAATTAATGTTTGTATGTTAAGACTAATTAATGTTTGTGTGTTAAGACTAATTCATTATTGTGTATTAAGACTAATTAATGTTTGTGTGTTAAGACTAATTAATGTTTGTGTGTTAAAACTAATTAATGTGTGTGTTAAGACTAATTAATGTGTGTGTGTTAAGACTAAGTAATGTTTGTGTGTTAAGACTAATTAATGATTGTTTGCTAAGACTAATTAATGATTATTTGCTAAGACTAATTAATGATTGTCTGTTAAGTCTAATTAATGTTTGTGTGTGTTAAGACTAATTATTGTGTGTGTGTTAAGACTAATTATTGTGTGTGTGTTAGGACTAATTAATGTTTGTGTGTGTTAAGACTAATTAATGTTTGTGTGTTAAGACTAATTAATGATTGTGTGTCAAGACTAATTAATGTCTGTGTGTTAAGACTAATCAATGTGTGTGTGTTAAGACTAATTAATGTTTGTGTGTTAAGACTAATTAATGATTGTGTGTTAAGACTAATTAATGCGTGTGTGTTAAGACTATGTAATGTTTGTGTTTTAAGACTAATTAAGGATTGTGTGTTAAGACTAATTAATGTGTGTGTGTTAAGACTAATTAATTGGTGTGTGTTAAGACTAATTAATGATTGTGTGTTAAGACTAATTAATGATTGTGTGTTAAGACTAATTAATGTGTGTGTTAAGACTAATTATTGTGTGTTAAGACTAATTAATGATTGTGTGTTAAGACTCATTAATGTTTGTGTGTTAAGACTAATTAAGGTTTGGGTGTTAAGACGAATTGATGTTTGTGTGTTAAGACTAATTAATGATTGTGTGTTAAGACTAATTAATGTTTGTGTTTAGACTAATTAATGTACGTGTGTTTAGACTAATTCATGTTTGTGTGTGTTAAGACTGATTAATGTTTGTGTTTTAAGACTAATTCATGATTGTGTGTTAAGACTAATTAATGATTGTGTGTTAAGACTAATTGATGTTTGTGTGTTAAGACTAATTAATGATTGTGTGCTAAAACTAATTAATGATTGTGTGTTAAGACTAATTAATGTTTGTATGTTAAGACTAATTAATGTTTGTGTGTTAAGACTAATTCATTATTGTGTATTAAGACTAATTAATGTTTGTGTGTTAAGACTAATTAATGTTTGTGTGTTAAAACTAATTAATGTGTGTGTTAAGACTAATTAATGTGTGTGTGTTAAGACTAAGTAATGTTTGTGTGTTAAGACTAATTAATGATTGTTTGCTAAGACTAATTAATGATTGTTTGCTAAGACTAATTAATGATTGTCTGTTAAGTCTAATTAATGTTTGTGTGTGTTAAGACTAATTATTGTGTGTGTGTTAAGACTAATTATTGTGTGTGTGTTAAGCCTAATCAATGTGTGTGTGTTAAGACTAATTAATGATTGTGTGTTAAGACTAATTAATGCCTGTGTGTTAAGACTAAGTAATGTTTGTGTTTTAAGACTAATTAAGGATTGTGTGTTAAGACTAATTAATGTGTGTGTGTTAAGACTAATTAATGTGTGTGTGTTAAGACTAATTAATGATTGTGTGTTAAGACTAATTAATGATTGTGTGTTAAGACTAATTAATGTGTGTGTTAAGACTAATTAATGTTTGTGTGTTAAGACTAATTAATGTCTGTGTGTTAAGACTAATCAATGTGTGTGTGTTAAGACTAATTAATGTTTGTGTGTTAAGACTAATTAATGTGTGTGTTAAGACTAATTATTGTGTGTTAAGACTAATTAATGATTGTGTGTTAAGACTCATTAATGTTTGTGTGTTAAGACTAATTAAGGTTTGGGTGTTAAGACGAATTGATGTTTGTGTGTTAAGACTAATTAATGATTGTGTGTTAAGACTAATTAATGTTTGTGTTTAGACTAATTAATGTACGTGTGTTTAGACTAATTCATGTTTGTGTGTGTTAAGACTGATTAATGTTTGTGTTTAGACTAATTAATGATTGTGTTTTAAGACTAATTAATGTTTGCGTGTTAAGACTAATTAATTATTGTGTGTTAAGACTAATTAATGATTGTGTGTTAAGACTAATTGATGTTTGTGTTTTAAGACTAATTAATGATTGTGTGTTAAGACTAATTAATGATTGTGTGTTAAGACTAATTGATGTTTGTGTGTTAAGACTAATTAATGATTGTGTGCTAAGACTAATTAATGATTGTGTGTTAAGACTAATTAATGTTTGTATGTTAAGACTAATTAATGTTTGTGTGTTAAGACTAATTCATTATTGTGTATTAAGACTAATTAATGTTTGTGTGTTGAGACTAATTAATGTTTGTGTGTTAAAACTAATTAATGTGTGTGTTAAGACTAATTAATGTGTGTGTGTTAAGACTAAGTAATGTTTGTGTGTTAAGACTAATTAATGATTGTTTGCTAAGACTAATTAATGATTGTTTGCTAAGACTAATTAATGATTGTCTGTTAAGTCTAATTAATGTTTGTGTGTTAAGACTAATTATTGTGTGTGTGTTAAGACTAATTATTGTGTGTGTGTTAGGACTAATTAATGTTTGTGTGTGTTAAGACTAATTAATGTTTGTGTTTTAAGACTAATTAATGATTGTGTGTCAAGACTAATTAATGATTGTGTGTTAAGACTAATTAATGGTTGTGTGTTAAGCCTAATCAATGTGTGTGTGTTAAGACTAATTAATGATTGTGTGTTAAGACTAATTAATGCGTGTGTGTTAAGACTAAGTAATGTTTGTGTTTTAAGACTAATTAATGATTGTGTGTTAAGACTAATTAATGATTGTGTGTTAAGACTAATTAATGTGTGTGTTAAGACTAATTAATGTTTGTGTGTTAAGACTAATTAATGTGTGTGTTAAGACTAATTAATGTGTGTGTGTTAAGACTAATTAATGTTTGTGTTAAGACTAATTAATGTTTGTGTGTTAAGACTAATTAATGATTGTGTGTTAAGACTAATTAATGATTGTGTGTTAAGACTAATTAATGATTGTGTGTTAAGACTAATTAATGTGTGTGTGTTAAGACTAATTAATGATTGTGTGTTAAGACTAATTAATGATTGTGTGTTAAGCCTAATTAATGTTTGTGTGTCAAGACTAATTAATGATTGTGTGTTAAGACTAATTAATGATTGTGTGTTAAGACTAATTAATGATTGTGTGTTAAGACTAATTAATGATTGTGTGTTAAGACTAAATAATGATTGTGTGTTAAGACTAATTAATGTTTGTGTGTTAAGACTAATTAATGTTTGTGTGTTAAGACTAATTAATGATTGTGTGTTAAGACTAATTAATGTTTGTGTGTTAAGACTAATTAATGTGTGTGTTAAGACTAATTAAAGTTTGTGTTTTAAGACTAATTAATGTTTGTGTGTTAAGACTAATTAATGTTTGTGTGTTAAGACTAATTGATGACTGTGTGTTAAGACTAATTAATGTGTGTGTGTGTTAAGACTAATTATTGTGTGTGTGTTAAGACTAATTATTGTGTGTGTTAAGAATAATTAATGTTTGTGTGTTAAGACTAATTGATGATTGTGTGTTAAGACTAATTAATGATTGTTTGTTAAGACTAATTAATCTTTGTGTGTTAAGACTAATTAATGATTGTGTGTTAAGACTAATTAATGTTTGTGTGTTAAGACTAATTAATGTTTGTGTGTGTTAAGACTAATTAATGTTTGTGTGTTAAGACTAATTAATGATTGTGTGTCAAGACTAATTAATGATTGTGTGTTAAGACTAATTAATGGTTGTGTGTTAAGCCTAATCAATGTGTGTGTGTTAAGACTAATTAATGATTGTGTGTTAAGACTAATTAATGCGTGTGTGTTAAGACTAAGTAATGTGCGTGTGTTAAGACTAATTAATGATTGTTTGTTAAGACTAATTAATGTTTGTGTGTTAAGACTAATTAATGTTTGTGTGTTAAGACTAATTAATGTTAGTGTGTTAAGACTAATTAATGTGCATGTGTTAAGACTAATCAATGTGTGTGTGTTAAGACTAATTAATGTTTGTGTGTTAAGACTAATTAATGATTGTGTGTTAAGACTAATTAATGATTGTGTGTTAAGACTAATTAATGTTTGTGTGTTAAGACTAATTGATGACTGTGTGTTAAGACTAATTAATGATTGTGTGTTAAGACTAATTAATGTTTGTGTGTGTTAAGACTAATTATTGTGTGTGTGTTAAGACTAATTATTGTGTGTGTGTTAAGAATAATTAATGTTTGTGTGTTAAGACTAATTGATGATTGTGTGTTAAGACTAATTAATGATTGTTTGTTAAGACTAATTAATGTTTGTGTGTTAAGACTAATTAATGTTTGTGTGTTAAGACTAATTAATGATTGTGTGTTAAGACTAATTAATGTTTGTGTGTTAAGACTAATTAATGTTTGTGTGTGTTAAGACTAATTAATGTTTGTGTGTTAAGACTAATTAATGATTGTGTGTCAAGACTAATTAATGATTGTGTGTTAAGACTAATTAATGGTTGTGTGTTAAGCCTAATCAATGTGTGTGTGTTAAGACTAATTAATGATTGTGTGTTAAGACTAATTAATGCGTGTGTGTTAAGACTAAGTAATGTGCGTGTGTTAAGACTAATTAATGATTGTTTGTTAAGACTAATTAATGTTTGTGTGTTAAGACTAATTAATGTTTGTGTGTTAAGACTAATTAATGTTAGTGTGTTAAGACTAATCAATGTGTGTGTGTTAAGACTAATTAATGTTTGTGTGTTAAGACTAATTAATGATTGTGTGTTAAGACTAATTAATGATTGTGTGTTAAGACTAATTAATGATTGTGTGTTAAGACTAATTAATGATTGTGTGTTAAGACTAATCAATGTGTGTGTGTTAAGACTAATTAATGATTGTGTGTTAAGACTAATTAATGTGTGTGTGTTAAGACTAATTCATTATTGTGTGTTAAGACTAATTAATGATTGTGTGTTAAGACTAATTAATGTTTGTGTGTTAAGACTAATTATTGTTTGTGTGTTAAGACTAATTAATGTTAGTGTGTTAAGACTAATTAATGTGCGTGTGTTAAGACTAATTAATGTTTGTGTGTTAAGGCTAATTAATGTGTGTGTGTTAAGACTAATTAATGATTGTTTGTTAAGACTAATTAATGATTGTGTGTCAAGACTAATTAATGATTGTGTGTTAAGACTAATTAATGTTTGTGTGTTAAGACTAATCAATGTGTGTGTGTCAAGACGAATTAATGATTGTGTGGTTAAGACTAATTAATTACGTGTCGCGGTGAGCGATCCTCTCTCTCTCTCTCACCCACGTCTCCCCATGTGAACCCCATCGCCAGGGGTCGCCCCTGGCTTCGGGAGCGATGCATTGTGGGAAAGGCGCCGCCCTCAACCCTCCACGCTCCGCGCCCGGCGGTGCGTCCGTCGTTTCGGCCGCGGGCCCCTGCGCCGAGGGCCGCCGCCGCCTCTCCGCAGGGGTCCAGCGAGGGGCGGGGGCTGGGGTCGAGGAGCACGGGGGTCAGCGGCGACTCGTCCGACCCCACGGGGGAGGGCGGCCCCCCATCGCTGTCGGCGGGGGCGATGGGGAGCGGCAGCAGCAGGGTTGGACGCGTGGGGGGTGGCCCTGTGGTGGGGGGGAAGGGGGGGTAGGGGGCACACACAGCAACAATCATAGCCGCCCCCCCTCCCTAACTACTGACAAACTGACAGCTGCCACTGGGGGTGCCCCCCTAGGCTAGACCCACACAGCAACAATCATAGCCGCCCCCCCCTCCCTAACTACTGACAAACTGACAGCTGCCACTGGGGGTGCCCCCTTAGGCTAGACCCACACAGCAGTCAATCATCACCACCCCCTACTACTGACAGACTGATGCACAGAGACAGCTGCCACCGGGGGTGCCCCTAGGCTAGACCCACACAGCAGTCAATAATCACCACCCCCTACTACTGACAGACTGATGTACAGAGACAGCTGCCACTGGGGGTGCCCCCTAGGCTAGACCCACACAGCAGTCAATCATCACCACCCCTACTACTGACAGACTGATGTACAGAGACAGCTGCCACTGGGGGTGCCCCCTAGGCTAGACCCACACAGCAGTCAATCATCACCACCCCTACTACTGACAGACTGATGTACAGAGACAGCTGCCACTGGGGGTGCCCCATAGGCTAGACCCACACAGCAGTCAATCATCACCACCCCCTACTACTGACAGACTGATGCACAGGGACAGCTGCCACTGGGAGTGCCCCCTAGGCTAGACCCACACAGCAGCCAATCATCACCACCCCCTACTACTGGCAGACTGATGCACAGGGACAGCTGCCACTGGGGGTGCCCCCTAGGCTAGACCCACACAGCAACAATCATCACCACCCCTACTACTGGCAGACTGACGCACAGGGACAGCTGCCACTGGGGGTGCCCCTAGGCTAGACCCACACAGCAGTCAATCATCACCACCCCTACTACTGACAGACTGATGCACAGGGACAGCTGCCACTGGGGGTGCCCCTAGGCTAGACCCACACAGCAGTCAATCATCACCACCCCCTACTACTGACAGACTGATGCACAGGGACAGCTGCCACTGGGGGTGCCCCCTATGCTAGACCCACACAGCAGTCACTCATCACCACCCCCTACTACTGACAGACTGATGCACAGGGACAGCTGCCACTGGGGGTGCCCCTAGGCTAGACCCACACAGCAGCCAATCATCACCACCCCTACTACTGACAGACTGATGCACAGGGACAGCTGCCGCTGGGGGTGCCCCCTAGGCTAGACCCACACAGCAGTCAATAATTACCACCCCTACTACTGACAGACTGATGTACAGAGACAGCTGCCACTGGGGGTGCCCCATAGGCTAGACCCACACAGCAGTCAATCATCACCACCCCTACTACTGACAGACTGATGCACAGGGACAGCTGCCACTGGGGGTGCCCCTAGGCTAGACCCACACAGCAGTCAATCATCACCATCCCTACTACTGACAGACTGATGCACAGGGACAGCTGCCGCTGGGGGTGCCCCTAGGCTAGACCCACACAGCAGTCAATCATCACCACCCCTACTACTGACAGACTGATGTACAGGGACAGCTGTCACTGGGGGAGCCCCCAGGTTAGACCCACACAGCAGTCAATCATCACCACCCCCTACTACTGACAGACTGATGCACAGGGACAGCTGCAACTGGGGGTGCCCCTAGGCTAGACCCACACAGCAGTCAATCATCACCACCCCTACTACTGACAGACTGATGCACAGGGACAGCTGCCGCTGGGGGTGCCCCTAGGCTAGACCCACACAGCAGTCAATCATCACCACCCCTACTACTGACAGAGTGATGTACAGGGACAGCTGTCACTGGGGGAGCCCCCAGGTTAGACCCACACAGCAGTCAATCATCACCACCCCCTACTACTGACAGACTGATGCACAGGGACAGCTGCCGCTGGGGGTGCCCCCAGTACCTGGGGCCAGGTTGGTGAGGATGCGAGGGAGTGATGCTGCATCCTCGAGCCAGGGCAGAGGATTTTCGGGGCACAACCTGCACACAACAACAACATCAACAACACAACAACAACAGCATCAACAACAACAGCATCAACAACAACAGCATCAACAACAACAGCATCAACAACAACAACACCATCAACAACAACAGCATCAACAACAACAACACCATCAACAACAACAGCATCAACAACAACAGCATCAACAACAACAACAGCATCAGCAACAACAACAGCATCAACAACAACAACAACAGCATCAACAACAACAGCATCAACAACAATAATACAACAACAACATTTTGATCCCACAACTGCGGGCAAGCGCCGCGACTCCCCCCTAGCTCCCACCCCGAGTACACACAGCACACTGTACACACACTGTAAACACACACTGTACACACACACAGTGCACACACCCACAGCGCACACACACGCACGCACACACGCACGCACACACGCACACACACGCACGCACACGCAGCGCACACACACGCACCACACACCCACGTAGTGTCCCGGCGAGGGATGGCCTGGCACAACGGGTTTTCATCCGAAGGGCCCCTATGAGGGGAGTGACCGCGGTTTCCCCGGTGCCAGGAGATTGGCCGATCCTCACAGGTCAAGTCACACTGCGGTTCCCCTAAATTAGCCCGGTGAATCTGGTACCAAAGTGGTACCAAGGTAGTACCAAGGTGGTACCAGGGTTGTACCAAGGTGGTACCAAGGTCGGACCAAGGTTGTACCAAGGTGGTACCAAGGTTGCACCAAGGTGGTACCAAGGTTGTACCAAGGTGGTACCAAGGTGGTACCAAGGTTGCACCAAGGTGGTACCAAGGTTGTACCAAGGTGGTACCAAGGTGGTACCAAGGTTGCACCAAGGTGGTACCAAGGTTGCACCAAGGTGGTACCAAGGTTGTACCAAGGTGGTACCAAGGTTACACCAAGGTTCTACCAAGGTGGCACCAAGGTGGTACCAAGGTGGTACCAACGTTCTACCAAGGTTGCACCAAGGTGGTACCAAGGTTCTACCAAGGTTGTACCAAGGTGGTACCAAGGTTGCACCAAGGTCGTACCAAGGTTCTACCAAGGTTGTACCAAGGTGGTACCAAGGTTACACCAAGGTGGTACCAAGGTGGTACCAAGGTTGTACCAAGGTTCAACGGGCCAGCCGCAATGAGTCACGCACGACAACGGGGGGGTGGGGGGAGGCGGGGGCGCCGGTGTGAAATCTTCAGCGAGCAAGGCAAGGACATGAGGTCAGGGGATCCCGGCACCGCAGACCGGACACTTGCAGGGTGTGCATTCGCCAGCCGGACGGCCCTTCCAGAATTCGCGAGCACCAAATCAGATTCACGACTTCCCTCGGAGGCCGTGGCCGATCACCGTTTCAACACGGCGGGTTCTCATGATATTCTAGATTTGAAGCTTTCGTGACTGCAAGGATCCATACTCTTTGGTGGTTCTATTCGGTAAAGTCGCGTAGGTAAAAAAAAATAAAACTACAATAATCACGACGTTTCGGCCACAACACAAGCGGCCTTCTTCAGGTGAAGGAACAGAACTGTCGGGATGACAGATGAAGCTCTGTCATTGGTCCCACCTTAGTACCACCTTGGTACAACCTTGGTACCACCTTGGTACCACCTTGGTGCCACCTTGGTACCACCTTGGTACCACCTTGGTAGAACCTTGGTACCACCTTGGTACCACCTTAGTACCAAGGTGGTACCACCTTGGTGCAACCTTGGTGCAACCTTGGTGTAACTTTGGTACCACCTTGGTACCACCTTGGTACCACCTTGGTAGAACCTTGGTACCAAGGTGGTACCACCTTGGTACCACCTTGGTAGAACCTTGGTACCACCTTGGTACCACCTTAGTACCAAGGTGGTACCACCTTGGTGCAACCTTGGTGCAACCTTGGTGTAACTTTGGTACCACCTTGGTACCACCTTGGTACCACCTTGGTAGAACCTTGGTACCAAGGTGGTACCACCTTGGTGCAACCTTGGTACAACCTTGGTGCCACCTTGGTACCACCTTCGTACAACCTTGGTACCACCTTGGTACCACCTTGGTACAACCTTGGTGCAACCTTGGTACAACCTCTGTCTGAAGCGGATGGGGGGGGGGGGGGGGGGGAGGGGTTTGCGCCGTGGATAAAAACGTTAGCGCAGAGCGCCGGCGCGGTGTCCGCGATTCCTGCGCTTGCGTGGGCGGACGCTCGGTCCAGAGCGAGGGCAGAGCCGCAGGGCGAGCGCCCGTCGAGATAATCGCCCGCGGGGGCGTGCGCGTGTTAGGAGATAATCGCCCGCAGGGGCGTGCGCGTTCGCGACGCCGCTTGAACGTTAGCGGTGGTGGCGGTGGTGGTGGTGTACGCGGGCTCGTGCGGAGTAACCCCGTGCGGCGGTGAGCCAGCGATGTAGCAATGTCCCTCAGAGGGGGGCGCTAGCGCGGGAAGGGGGGTCGCTACCGCCACTTCGTTGCTGTTCACAACTAAGTTGCGGTGATGTCACCGCGGCGCCTGTGCCAGGCGACGTGCATGTTGAGGTCACGGGACAGACACGGGTATCGTGGGGTAACCCACTCACCCACTAACACACTCACCTACCCACCAACCTACTCACTATCCCACTCACCTACCCACTGTTGTATATGAGCCTTTTCCAAAATTGATGTTAACAATAATATCTGCCGATATATATTTTAATAATAAAGGAAACAATGCATAAAAACACACAAACCCAAAAACACGCAAACACAGATGGAGATCATAAACAGGCCATAAAGAAATAAAGAAATAATAAAACTCTCAAGGCGAGGATGTTAGCAGCTATCGGCGAAGATCTCCAGATGAACAAGAGTTGATGTGCCCAGGGAGGTCACGCAGAGGGAAGCCCTCCGCAAGCCAGACACGAGGGACGCCCACGGGTTAAACCATATTTGTTTTTCCTTTGTCATTAAAACAACGGTTAAAAATTAAAATGCAATAACAAGAATAAGATAAAATTAGCGATCCTCACGATCACTCCAATTAAGACCAGGCCACAAGATGCATCAGTGAATCCTTATCCAATAATTAATTCGCTATCAAACGATGTTCACCTTTTAATACTTTTACTGTTAAATCACAAGCTTGGGTATAGAATACCGAGTCACGGCAAGGGTTTTCGAGAAGGAATGAGGCGAACGGGCAAACTTACGAAAGAGTTTAAACAATATCCCAAGCAACCCCGACCACCTTTTGCATCTCCCGCAGAGCGCGAGGAAAGAATTTCACACCCGAGTGAGGAAAGCTGATGTTACGAAGAGGGGTCGCCCTCTCCCCCTCCAGGGGTGTGGCAGATGGCACACAAACACACACACACGAACGCACACACACACACACAGACCACGCGCCCACCCCCCTCCCCCCTTTCCACTGCGCGGAGAGAATTATTTTTGAATATGACGACTTTCAAAAAGTTCAGTCAGGCAGTCCAACAGAGGGAGACAGTCAAGACAGATCAGCGAGTCAAGACGTCCACAGGACGAGCAGTCGCGTGGAGCGGCTGGCTCCGATCCTCGCTGAGTAGCGAGGATCGCTGAGTCGCCATGTATCAACGAAAGTGAGTCATACAGCAGTGGAGAGAAACCCGCTGTCAGCGAACCAGCGCGGGCGTGTTCGCGCACTTCAGCAGAGAGAGAGAGCACGTGCGACTCAACTCACTCTACAGAAGAAAAAGCTTGGCCAGCCGCCAACAAGGTACCGGCGAATCAGCGCCGAGAGCGCTCGAGCATCTCCACAGAGAGAGCGCGTGCAACGTGGCTCAACCAGCAGCGGAAAAGCACGAGCAGCCGCCAACAACTTCAGCAGACCAGCGACCAAGCGCGTGCGACTTGAGCCGTACAGCAGCGGAGGAAACCTGCTCCCAGAGAGCCGCCAACAACCTCAACAAAGAGAGAGGGCCGCGTGCGACTCGGCTCACTCAGCAGAAGAAAAACTTGACCGGCCGCCCGCGAGCGCAGCGTCAGATACTACAGCAGCGGAAAGAGCGCGGCCAGCAACGCCAAGCAAGAGCGTGCAGCAGCTCAGCCAGCAGTGGAGAGAAACTGCTGTCATCAGAACCAGCACGGGCGCGTTCGCGCATCTTCAAGGAGAGAGGGAGCGCGCGCCACCGGCGTGCCATCAGCACCAGCATCGGCACCAAGAGCGTGCCACCAGCGCGCCATCAGCACCAGCATCGGCACCAACAGCGTGCCAACAGCGTGCCACCAGCTTGCCACAGCGCGCAACTTCACGTCACCAGGGCTGAGAGGGCAGCGGCCCCCGCACTCAACACCCATCATCGGCGCGACGATGGCGACCGTCGTGCTGACTCATCCAGCCAGCGGTGGACAGAAACTGTGACAAGCCGTTCGTATGCCCCTCCCCCCACACTCTCCCCCTCACTCCCCCCACCGCGCCGCAACACGCAGGAAACACATTTTGGACACAAGAGATGCCAACCTCGGCGTCTGCTTTACGCAAGGAATTGAACCAGTGATAAGGAAGACGCACGATACGCACATCGGGATAATCAAGAAGAGTTGCCGCTCCAAGGTGGTGCATTAAAAATCAATTCGTAACGAAAAATACCGCTGTCATTGAGTCGCATAATAACCAATCGTCCTACTGTTAACAACGTGGTAAGAATTGACTTGAAGGTCTAGGAATGGATGTGGTACTGTGTGGGCAATGTTTAAACACGAATTTACATTATAAGGTTTTGATAGAATAGTTCCCATGTTTTAAACTCTCTCTCAACAACCGATCGATTGCGCTACGCGTCGGGAATTAACCACAGGTGCCGCTATCGAGGTGAAACAACGCAATCGTGATGGCATCATGTTAACGCTGTGTTGAAATTCCAAGATCGAGAGTTTTCATATTATCCAAAAATTAAAGTTTAGCTAGAAAATAAAATTGATTAAAGCAGAAGGTTTGTGTGTGATTCTCCCTGAAATTCTGCGTAAAATTGTTCTGCGAATGAGATTTTAAAAAGCTGAGCCTGGCAGTGATTCGGAAGTTTGGAGAATATCTAACGCTGTCCGAGGGATTTAACGCTGCGAAATCTATGACCCAGTGCGCAGACGAGGATCCTCGGGATTACCTCCTGCGATTTAAAAGAGCGTACTACGCGGGCGATGTGGATCAGTATCACGAAGGTGACAAAAGATTCAAAATTATGTTTTTCGGATCCTTGGGTCCAGAGATTACAGAAATCGTGGGTATGGGTTTAGATCCAGCGACGGCCTCCTTACACCACATAGTGAATAAGGCTCACATGGCGTGGCTGTACAGGGATAAGAACAATAATTCCACAACACACAGCAAGGCAACCAGCATTTCAGAAGGAAATCGAAATCAAAATCAGGGGAGCAGAAACAAAACACCAGCTGCGAGGCACTCGAGACACGCAGGCCCACGGTGCAGGAAACGAAAAGCACCCGCGAATTACCAACGACGTAATAACATACCCAGGTGGCCAGATAGCAATTACACGCGACAATGGCACACAGACCAGGGGCGATCGCAGCGTGCAGGGACGCGAATTTTGCGACAATCGCCACGGGCGGAAGCCAAGAGCAGGACCATATCGTCACCCAGTGCAGCGGCACACAGGCGACCAAGATTACCCACACAGATAGCGAGATAACAATTACGATCGACAGGGGCACATAGAGAATGGGCGGCCACGACACACAAAGACACACAATGGCGAGAATCGCGGCGCGTATAGGCCAAGAGCAGAATCACGCCGATGCCCAATTCCACGATGCACAAGGGGCACGCGCGGCTTAAGTGTGACATGGGCACGTGACGAATCGCTCACAGGGGTTGAGAGGAAAATAACCATGAAGTGTGATCCAACAGGAAATGATAACCAAGAGGATCGAGAGGAGAAACATGCTTGTTTGGTCAATGGAAACGTGATCAATTGCGTCGCGAAATTGCGTGAGAGTACTGGAAATGTAGCAGAGAAAGATGCTGCGAAGACAAAAAATCCATGATGGATCAGGGAATGTGTGGAAATCCAGCACACGCAAAAAACATGGAGTCGAATCGTGGCACGGGATCGAATCGTGGTACGGAGTCAGGAAATCTGCACATGGCTGCGGAGAAGGCAAATGACCCCAACGGTCGAGCACGGAAGCTCGTGATGTGTACCGACCCTGGTTACGCACGACATGGCTTCACGCCACATAAACCCACAGGGAATGCCAGGGATAAAAAATTTTTTTATCGATACGAACCAAAGGAACCGTGCCCATTTGGCAAAAGCCATACCGACGATGAACCAAAACGACGATGTGATGATGTTGCATGGAAAGGTCACAGGCTACTCTAAAAAGCCGGGCCATGAGAAAAATTATTCTACACTCTTGACCAAAGGTGGCAGTAAGGTTGCCAATAACTTGGTAAGCCGCAAACAAAGAGGTGACAGGAGGGAAACGGTGTACCACCGGGCTCGAAACCGCTATCCAGTGTTTCCCAGGAACGGAAACAAAAATCAAAGTAGCAATAATTGATAGGAACCGATGTAACATGTTGCCTTAATTTTTTTCTTTTTCCTGTTCTTTTATTTTCTTATTTCAAATGTAATCATGCTTAGTTGTGACGCGTACGCGCGCGTTGTAAGGAAAAATCACAAACTCGAGGACAATCAATGCTTATGATGGGAAAAGGCATTTTTATTTTAAAAATAATCCGTGGCAGACCACCGATCATTTTTAAAAGGGCGGTGTGTTGTATATGAGCCTTTTCCAAAATTGATATTAACAATAATATCTGCCGATATATATTCATGCAAATTTCAAATTGCATTACATTTTCATTATTTTCATCAATTTTTCAACACCTATATATACAACCCCACTAACCCACTCACCTACTCACTATCCCACTCACCTACCCACTAACCCACTCACATACCCACTAACCCGCTCACCTACCCACTAACCCGCTCACCTACCCACTAACCCACTCACCTACTCACTAACCCACTCACCTACCCACCAACCCTCTCACCTACCCACTAACCCACTCACCTTACCCACTCACCTACTCACTATCCCACTCATCTACTCACTATCCCACTCACCTACCCAATAACCCACTCACCTACCCACTAACCCACTCACCAACCCACTAACCCACTCACCTACCCACTCACCTACCCACTAACTCACTCACCTACTCACTGTCCCACTCACCTACCCACTAACCCACTCACCTACCCACTAACTCACTCACTATCCCACTCACCTACTCACTTTCCGACTCACCTACCCACTAACCCACTCACCTACCCATTAACCCACTCACCTACCCACTATCCCACTCACCTACCAACTAACCCACTCACCTACTCACTATCTCACTCACCTACCAACTAGCCCACTCACCTACTCAACTATCCACTCACTTACTCACTATCCCACTCACCTAACAACTAACCCACTCACCTACCCACTATCCCACTCACCTACCCACTCACTTACTCACTATCCCACTCACCTACCCACTAACCCACTCACCTACCCAATAACCCACTCACCTACCAACTAACCCACTCACCTACTCACTATCCCACTCACCTACCAACTAACCCACTCACCTACTCACCTACTCACTCACCTACCAACTAACCCACTCACCTACTCACCTACTCACTCACCTACCAACTAACCCACTCACCTACCCACTAACCCACTCACCTACCCATTAACCCACTCACCTACCCACTATCCCACTCACCTACCCACTAACCCACTCACCTACCCATTAACCCACTCACCAACCAACTAACCCACTCACCTACTCACTATCCCACTCACCTACCAACTAACCCACTCACCTACTCACCTACCCACTCACCTACCAACTAACCCACTCACCTACCCACTAACCCACTCACCTACCCACTATCCCACTCACCTACCCACTAACCCACTCACCTACCCATTAACCCACTCACCTACCCACTATCCCACTCACCTACCCACTAACCCAGTCACCTACCCACTATCCCACTCACCCAGTCCCTAGCTCACCCACCTTCTCCCTCCACCCACCATCCCCCTCCACCCACCATCCCCCCCCCACCCTCACCTTCCCCCCCCCCACCTCCCCCCCCCCCTCACCTTCCGGCCCCTCCCCACCCCGCTCCTCCCCCCTCCTCCTCCGCCCTCCAGGCACCGCTGCGTGCCCCCGGGCCGCCCCCAGGGCCCCCCTCCTGCCTCCGCTGCCTCTGCTGCCTCCGCTGCCGGGCGGCGTCGCTGTGGCGCGCGATGTCCTCGGCGTTCTGCAGCGCCACGCGGTGGTGGAGGTCGGCGCTGGCCTCGCCCAGCAGCCGCAGGAAGTGGCACAGCAGCTGGGACTCGTGGGACGACTCGTGGGACGACTCGTGGGACTCGCACACGCTCATTGGCTGGTGGGGGGTGGGGGGTGTGGGTGGAAAGGTGCGGGGAGGGGGTGGGGTGGGTGGGGTGGGTGGTGGAGGGGGTGGGGTGGGTGGTGGGGGTGGGGTGGGTGGTGGAGGTGGTGAAGGAGGGTGGAGGTGAGGGGCGTGGAGGTGGGGGGGGTGGGGGTGGAGGTGGGGGGGGTGGGGGGTGGAGGTGGGAGTGGAGGTGGGGGGGGGTGGGGGTTGAGTTGGGGAGGTGGGTGGTGGGATGGAGGTGGTGAAGGAGGGTGGAGGTAGGGGGGAGTAGAAGCGGGGGGGGGGGGGGGTAGAGGTGGAGGTGGGGGGTGGAGGTGGGGAGGTGGGGGGAGGTGGGGGCAGTAGCATCGTCAAGACCATCATCATCAGCCGCATCATCATCATTATCAAAAGCATCATCATTATCAAAAGCATAATCATCAGTATCAGCAGCAGCATCTGCAGCATCATCATTACCACTATCATCATTAGCAACATCATCACCATCACGACCATCACCACTATCATCATTAGCAACATCACCACAATCATCACCATCACCACTATCATCATTAGCAACATCACCACCATCACCACTATCACCATTAGCAACATCATCACCATCACCACCATCACCACCATCACCACTATCATCATTAGCAACATCACCATCACCACCATCATCACCATCACCACTATCATCATTAGCAACATCATCACCATCACCACCATCATCATTAACAACATCATCACCATCATCACCATCACCACTATCATCATTAGCTACATCATCACCATCACCACTATCATTAACAACATCACCACCATCACCACTATCATCATTATCATCATTAGCAACATCTTCACTACCATCACCACTATCATCATTATCAACATCACCACCATCATCATTAACAACATCATCACAATCACCATCACCACTATCATCATTAGCAACATCATCCCCACTATCATCATTAGCAACATCACCACCATCACCACCATCACCACTATCATCATTAGCAATATCATCACCATCACCAACATCACCACTAACACCACTATCATCATTAGCAACATCATCACCATCACCAACATCATTAACAAAATCATTACCATCACCACCATCACCACTATCATCATTAGCAACATCACCACCATCACCACCATCACCACCATTATGATCATTAGCAACATCATCAACATCACCACCATCATCATTAACAACATCATCACCATCACCACCATCACCACTATCATCATTAGCAACATCACCACCATCACCACTATCATCATTAGCAACATCATCACCACCATCACCACTATCATCAATAGCAACATCACCACCATCACCACCATCACCACTATGATCATTAGCAACATCACCACCATCACCACCATCACCACTATCACCATTAGCAACATCATCACCATCACCAACATCATCATTAACAAAATCATTACCATCACCACCATCACCACTATCATCATTAGCAACATCATCACCATCACCACCATCACCACTATCATCATTAGCAACATCACCACCATCACCACCATCACCACCACTATCATCATTAGCAACATCATCACCATCACCACCATCATCATTAACAACATCATCACCATCACCACCATCACGACTATCATCATTAGCAACATCACCACCAACACCACCATCATCATTAACAACATCATCACCATCACCACCATCACCACTATCATCATTAGCAACATCATCACCATCACCACCATCATCATTATCAACATCACCACCATCACCACCATGACCACTATCATCATTAGCAACATCACCACCATCACCACCATCACCACTATCATCATTAGCAACATCATCACCATCACCACTATCATCATTAGCAACATCAGCACCATCACCACTATCATCATTAGCAACATCACCACCATCACCACCATCACCACTATCATCATTAGCAACATCATCACCATCACCAACATCATCATTAACAAAATCATTACCATCACCACCATCACCACTATCATCATTAGCAACATCATCACCATCACCACCATCACCACTATCATCATTAGCAACATCATCACCATCACCACCATCACATTATCATCATTAGCAACATCACCACCATCACCACCATAACCACAACTATCATCATTAGAACATCATCACCATCACCGCTATCATCATTAGCAACATCATCACCATCACCACTATCATCATTAGCAACATCACCACCATCACCACTATCATCATTAGCAACATCACCACCATCACCACTATCATCATTAGCAGCATCATCACCATTACCACCATCATCATTTACAACATCATCACCATCACCACCATCACCACTATCACCACAATCATCATCACCATCATCACCACCATCACCACTATCATCATTAGCAACATCATCACCAGCACCACCATCACCACCATCACTACTATCATCATTAGCAACATCACCATCACCACCATCACCACCATCATCACCATCACCATCCCCACTATCATCATTAGCAACATCATCACCATCACCACCATCATCATTAACAACATCATCACCATCATCACCACCACTATCATCATTAGCAACATCACCACCATCACCACTATCATCATTAGCAACATCATCACCATCACCACCATCACGACTATCATCATTAGCAACATCACCACCATCGTCACCATCACCACCACTATCATAATTAGCAACATCACTACCATCACCACTATCATCATTAGCAACATCATCACCATCACCACCATCACCACTGTCATCATTAGCAACATCATCACCATCACCACCATCATCATTAACAACATCATTACCATCACCACCATCACTACTATCATCATTGGCAGCATCATCACCATCACCACCATCACCACCATCACCACTATCATCATTAGCAACATCATCACCATCACCACCATCACCACTAAAACCACTATCATCATTAGCAACATCATCACCATCACCAACATCATCATTAACAAAATCATTACCATCACCACTATCATCATTAGCAACATCATCACCATCACCACCATCACAACTATCATCATTAGCAACATCATCACCATCACCGCTATCATCATTAGCAACATCACCACCATCACCACTATCATCATTAGCAACATCACCACCATCACCACTATCATCATTAGCAACATCATCACCATCACCACCATCATCATTAACAACATCATTACCATCACCACCATCACCTCTATCATCATTGGCAACATCATCACTATCACCACCATCACCACTATCATCATTAGCAACATCATCACCATCACCACCATCACCACTAACACCACTATCATCATTAGCAACATCATCACCATCACCAACATCATCATTAACAAAATCAATACCATCACCACTATCATCATTAGCAACATCATCACCATCACCACCATCACAACTATCATCATTAGCAACATCACCACCATCACCACTATCATCATTAGCAACATCATCACCATCACCACTATCATCATTAGCAACATAATCACCATTACCACCATTATCATTAACAACATCATCACCACCATCACCACTATCATCATTAGCAACATCACCACCATCACCACCATCACCACTATCATCATCACCATCATCACCACCATCACCACTATCATCATTAGCAACATCATCACCATCACCACCATCACCACTATCATCATTAGCAACATCACAACCATCACCACCATCATCATTAGCAACATCATCACCATCATCACCATCACCACCACCACCACTATCATCATTAGCAACATCACCACCATCATCACCATCACCACTATCATCATTAGCAACATCACAACCATCACCACCATCATCATTAGCAACATCATCACCATCATCACCATCACCACCATCACCACTATCATCATTAGCAACATCATCACCATCATCACCATCATCACCATCACCACCACCACCACTATCATCATTAGCAACATCACCACCATCATCACCATCACCACTATCATCATTAGCAACATCACAACCATCACCACCATCATCATTAGCAACATCATCACCATCATCACCATCACCACCATCACCACTATCATCATTAGCAACATCACCACCATCACCACTATCATCATTAGCAACATCATCACCATCACCACCATCATCATTAACAACATCATCACCACCATCACCACTATCACCATTAGCAACATCATCACCATCACCACCATCATCATCGCCACCATCACCATCATCATCACCACCATCACCACCACCATCATCATTAGCAACATCATCATCAGCATCACCACCATCACCACTGTCATCGTTAGCAACATCATCACCATCACCACCATCATAATTAACCACATCATCACCATCACCACCATCACCACTATCATCATTAGCAACATCATCACCATCATCACCATCACCACTATCATCATTAGCAACATCATTACCATCACCACCATCACTACTATCATCATTAGCAACATCATCACCATCACCACCATCACCACCATCACCACTATCATCATTAGCAACATCATCACCATCACCACCATCACCACTAACACCACTATCATCATTAGCAACATCATCACCAACATCATCATTAACAAAATCATTACCATCAACACCATCACCACTATCATCATTAGCAACATCATCACCATCACCACCATCACGACTATCATCATTAGCAACATCATCACCATCACCACCATCATCACTATCATCATTAGCAACATCACCACCATCACCACCATCACCACCACTATCATCATTAGCAACATCATCACCATCACCACTATCATCATTAACAACATCATCACCATCACCACCATCACCACTATCATCATTAGCAACATCACCATCATCACCACCATCATCATTAACCACATCATCACCATCACCACCATCACGACTATCATCATTAGCAACATCATCACCATCACCACCATCATCACTATCATCATTAGCAACATCACCACCATCACCACCATCACCACCACTATCATCATTAGCAACATCATCACCATCACCACTATCATCATTAACAACATCATCACCATCACCACCATCACCACTATCATCATTAGCAACATCACCATCATCACCACCATCATCATTAACCACATCATCACCATCACCACCATCACCACTATCATCATTAGCAACATCATCACCATCACCACCATCATCATTAGCAACATCACCACCATCACCACTATCATCATTAGCAACATCACCACCATCGCCACCATCATCATTAACAACATCATCACCACCATCACCACTATGATCATTAGCAACATCACCACCATCACCACCATCACCGCTATCACCATTAGCAACATAATCACCATCACCACCATCATCACCATCATCACCATCATCATCACCACCATCACCACCATCACCATTAGCAACATCATCATCACCATCACCACCATCACCACTATCATCATTAGCAACATCATCACCATCACCACCATCACCACTATCATTATTAGCAACATAATCACCACCATCATCATTAACAACATCATCACCATCACCACCATCACCACCATCACCACTATCATCATTAGCTACATCATCACCATCACCACTATCATCATTAACAACATCACCACCATCACCACTATCATCATTATCATCATTAGCAACATCACCACCATCACCACTATCACCACTATCATCATTAGCAACATCATCACCATCACCACTATCATCATTAACAACATCACCACCATCACCACTATCATCATTATCATCATTAGCAACATCTTCACCACCATCACCACTATCATCATTAGCAACATCACCACCATCACCACTATCACCACTATCATCATTAGCAACATCATCACCATCACCACCATCATCATTAACAACATCATTACCATCACCACCATCACCACTATCATCATTAGCAAAATCATCACCATCACCACCATCACCACCATCACCACTATCATTAGCAACATCATCACCATCACCACTAAAACCACTATCGTCATTAGCAACATCATCACCATCACCAACATCATCATTAACAAAATCATTACCATCACCACCATCACCACTATCATCATTAGCAACATCATCACCATCACCACCATCACGACTATCATCATTAGCAACATCATCACCATCACCACCATCACCACTATCATCATTAGCAACATCACCACCATCACCACCATCACCACCACTATCATCATTAGCAACATCATCACCATCACCACCACCATCATCATTAACAACATCATCACCATCACCACCATCACCACTATCATCATTAGCAACATCACCACCATCACCACCATCATCATTAACAACATCATCACCATCACCACCATCACCACTATCATCATTATCAACATCATCACCATCACCACCATCATCATTAGCAACATCATCACCATCACCACCATCATCATTAACATCATCACCACCATCACCACTATCATCATTAGCAACATCACCACCATCACCACTATGATCATTAGCAACATCACCACCATTACCACCATCACCACTATCACCATTAGCAACATCATCACCATCACCACTATCACCATTAGCAACATCATCACCATCACCACTATCATCATTAGCAACATCATTACCATCACCACCATCACCACTATCATCATCACCACCATCACCACTATCATCATTAGCAACATCATCACCATCACCACTATCATCATTAGCAACATCATTACCATCACCACCATCACCACTATCATCATCACCACCATCACCACTATCATCATTAGCAACATCATCACCATCACCACTATCATCATTAGCAACATCATCACCACCATAAGCGGCGTCTTCAACAGCACCACCACCATTATTATAACCAGTCTTACCTTGACGATGTTGACGTTCTGTAGAGGTGAGATAGCAGTGTAGTGTATAGTGTAGTGTATAATGTAGTGTATAGTAGTGTAATGTATAGTGTAGTGTATAGTAATGTAGTCTGTGCAGTAGTGTAGTGTATAGTAGTGTAGTGTATAGTAGTGTAGTGTATAGTAGTGTAGTGTATAGTGTAGTGTATAGTGTAGTGTATAGTGTAGTGTATAGTGTAGTGTATAGTGTAGTGTATAGTGTAGTGTATAGTGTATTGTATAGTAGTGTAGTGTATAGTGTAGTGTATAGTAATGTAGTCTGTGCAGTAGTGTAGTGTATAGTAGTGTAGTGTATATAGTAGGGTAGTGTATAGTAGTGTAGTGTATAGTACTGTATTGTATATAGTACTGTAGTGTATAGTAGTGTATAGTGTAGTGTATAGTAGTGTCGTGTATAGTAGTGTATTGTATATAGTAGTGTAGTGTATAGTAGGGTAGTGTATAGTAGTGTAGTAGTGTAGTGTATAGTAGTGTATAGTAGTATAGTATATAGTAGTGTAGTGTATAGTATGTAGTGTATAGTTGTGTATAGTAGTGTAGTGTATAGTAGTGTAGTGTATAGTAGTGTAGTGTATAGTAGTGTAGTGTATAGTAGGGGAGTGTATAGTAGTGTAGTATATAGTAGGCTAGTGTATAGTAGTGTATAGTAGTGTAATAGGGTAGTGTATAGTAGTGTAGTGTATAGTAGTGTAGTGTATAGTAGGGTAGTGTAGTGAAGAGTAATGGCTTGGGATGTGGTGGTGGTGGTGGGGAGTCTCTCTGACTCTCTGTGTGGAAGAGCGGGGAGTGTAGGGAGAGTGGAGGACAGCGATGGGGGTGGAGGGGGGTGGAGGCAGAGTGGAGGGGGGGTGGAGGGGGAGGGGCTCTAATCGCCACGTGCCCAAGAGACGGGATGAGAGGCGCCTCTCAATAATGAATGAGATATGGGGGGAGGGGGAGGAGGGAGTGGAGGGGGAGGAGGGGGAGGAGGGAGTGGAGGGGGAGGTGGAGGAGGAGGTGGAGGAGGAGGAGGTGGAGGAGGAGGGGGAGGAGGGAGTGGAGGGGGAGGAGGGGGAGGAGGGAGTGGAGGGGGAGGTGGAGGAGGAGGTGGAGGAGGAGGAGGTGGAGGAGGAGGGGGAGGAGGGAGTGGAGGGGGAGGAGGTGGAGGGGGAGGAGGTGGAGGGAGAGGATGAGGAGGAGGTGGAGGAGGAGGAGGTGGAGGAGGAGGTGGAGGAGGAGGTGGAGGAGGAGGAGGTGGTGGAGGAGGTGGAGGAGGTGGAGGAGGTGGAGGAGGAGGTGGAGGAGGAGGAGGAGGTGGAGGAGGAGGTGGAGGAGGAGTTGGAGGAGGAGGAGGAGGAGGTGGAGGAGGAGGTGGAGGAGGAGTAGGAGGAGGTGGAGGAGGAGGAGGTGGAGGAAGGAGGTGGAGGAGGTGGAGGAGGAGGAGGTGGAGGAGGTGGAGGAGGAGGTGGAGGTGGAGGTGGAGTTGGAGGAGGAGGTGGAGGAGGAGGAGGTGGAGGAGGAGGTGGAGGAGGTGGAGGAGGAAGCGGAGGGAAGAGGAGGTGGAGGAGGAGGAGGAGGAGGTGGAGGAGGAGGGTGGAGGAGGAGGTGGAGGAGGAGGCGGAGGTGGAGGAGGCGGAGGAGGTGGAGGTGGAGGTGGAGGAGGAGGAGGAGGAGGAGGAGGGAGGAGGTGGAGGAGGTGGAGGAGGAGGTGGAGGTGGAGGTGGAGGAGGTGGTGGAGGAGGAGGAGGTGGAGGTGGGTGGAGGAGGTGGAGGAGGAGGTGGAGGAGGAGGAGGAGTAGGAGGAGGAGGTGGAGGTGGAGGAAGTGGAGGACGGAGGTGGAGGAGGAGGAGGTGGAGGAGGTGGAGGAGGAGGTGGAGGAGGAGGAGGAGGAGGAGGAGGAGGTGGGGAGGAGGAGGAGGTGGAGGAGGAGGTGGAGGAGGAGGAGGAGCAGTAGGAGGAGGAGGTGGAGGAGGTGGAGGAGGTAGGTGAAGGAGGAGGAGGTGGAGGAGGTGGAGGAGGTGGAGGAGGAGGAGGAGGAGGAGGAGGTGGAGGAGGTGGAGGAGGTGGAGGAGGAGGTGGAGGGGAGGAGTAGGAGGAGTGGAGGAGGTGGAGGAGGTGGGAGGTGGAGGAGGAGGTGGAGGAGGTGGAGGAGGAGTGGAGGAGGTGGAGGAGGAGGTGGAGGAGGAGTAGGAGGAGGGGAATGCTCCAAGGGCCCGATCGACTCCTCGTGAACCCTCCGCACCGCTCTGAAATCCCCTCCTGCTCCTCCCTCGACAACAACCAACACCCTACACGCAACACCTATACACACACACATACACACATACACACACACTACACACACATACACACACACTACACACATACACACACACTACACACATACACACACACTACACACATACACACACACTACACACATACACACACACTAACATACATACACACACACTACACACACTCTACATACATACACACACCCCTACATACATACACACACACCTACATACATACACACACACACTACACACATACACACCACCTATAAACACACATACACACCTACATACACACACACACTACACACACTCTACATACATACACACACACCTACATACATACACACACACACTACACACATACACACACCTATAAACACACATACACACTACATACACACACACACACACACTCTACATACATACACACACACCTACAATACACACACACACACACACATACACACCCTATAAACACACAACACACCTACATACACACATACACACCTACATACACACACACACTACACACATACACACACACTACATACATACACACACACTACACACACACTACACACATACACACACACTACACACATACACACACCTATAAACACACATACACACCTACATACACACACACACTACACACACACTACATACATACACACACACCTACATACATACACACACACACTACACACATACACACACCTATAAACACACATACACACCTACATACACACACACACTATACACACACTACATACATACACACACACCTACATACATACACACACACTACACACATACACACACCTATAAACACACATACACACCTACATACACACACACACACTATACACACACTACATACATACACACACACCTACATACATACACACACACTACACACATACACACACCTATAAACACACATACACACCTACATACACACACACACTACACACACTCTACATACATACACACACACCTACATACATACACACACACACTACACACATACACACACCTATAAACACACATACACACCTACATACACACATACACACCTACATACACACACACACACACTACACACATACACACACCTATAAACACACATACACACCTACATACACACACACTACACACACACTACATACATACACACACACTACACACACTACACACCTATATACACACACACACTACACACATACACACACCTATAAACACACATACACACCTACATATACATACACACACACACTACACACACACTACATACATACACACACACCTACATACATACACACACACACTACACACATACACACACCTATAAACACACATACACACCTACATACATACACACACTACACACACACTACACACCTACATACACACACACTACACACACACTACATACATACACACACACACCTACATACATACACACACACTACACACATACACACACCTATACACACATACACACACATACATACACACACACACTACACACATACACACTACATACATACACACACTACATACACACTACATACATACACACATACACACTACGTACACACACACATACACACTGCATACACACACACACTACACACACACACAAACAGCAACAACCGCCATTCACCACTAAGTGGCGGTGACGTCACCACGACGCTTGTGCCAGGCTATGTGCACCCTGAGGCCACGTGAAGTGTCGAACGCCCGCTGGCAGGAGGTCACGGGGCAGACCCAGCAGGTGCCACGGGTCGACTGACTGAGATGACTGGCTGATGCACCACCTGTGGTCCCTACTATGCCAACCTGCTGTGCTTTAGCCACCCGGCGCTCCGCTCGTTGTTGTGAGCGTCGCTCCTCCGCCCTCCGTTGTTGTTGGAGGGCGACTGCCTCCAACTGCCCAGTAGCAGCGTCCTTCACGAGCCTCCTCCACAGAGGCCGATCTTGACACCGCTGGTACCAGTCATCGGCAAGTCCACTCAGCTCCACGTGGGATTAGTGGCTCGGCAAACCGCAACACGCGGACAGATTTAATTTAAGGGGGGCACGGGGGGGGTCACTTGAAGGGTTCTCAGAAGCGGTTCTGTGATATCCGCTTCTGCGGAGTATTCTGTGTGAACCAGAACATCACTTGAACAGGGAATCTCAGACGTAGCTCTTCGACATCCACTTCATCTCTCTCTACCCCCTCTCTCTCTACCCCCCTCTCTCTCTACCCCCCTCTCTCTCTACCCCCCTCTCTCTCTACCCCCCGTCTCTCTCTACCCCCCTCTCTCTCTACCCCCTCTCTCTCTACCCCCTCTCTCTCTACCCCCTCTCTCTCTCTACCCCCCTCTCTCTCTACCCCCTCTCTCTCTCTACCCCCCCCCTCTCTCTCTACCCCCCCTCTCTCTCTACCCCTCTCTCTCTCTACCCCCCTCTCTCTACCCCCCTCTCTCTCTACCCCCCTCTCTCTCTCTACCCCCTCTCTCTCTACCCCCCCCCTCTCTCTCTACCCCCCTCTCACTCTCTACCCCTCTCTCTCTACCCCCCCTCTCTCTCTACCCCCCTCTCTCTCTACCCCCTCTCACTCTCTACCCCCTCTCTCTACCCCCTCTCTCTCTACCCCCTCTCTATCTACCCCCCCCTCTCTCACTCTCTACCCACTCTCTCCCTACTCCATGTCAATGCCCCCCCCCCCCCCTATGTATTCTATGTAATATTTGTAATATTATTAATATTGTTTAAACTACGACAAGTGCTGCATCTGCAGCCAGCCCTTCTCGCGGTCCTACGGCCTTCGACGGGCAGCTCAGATCTCTCTGCACGCAAGAGCTCTACGTCTCTCTCTCCTCTCTCTTTCTCTCTCCTCTCTCTCTCTCATCCTCTCTCTCCCATCGGAGAGATGACGACCGAGACGTAGAAGGAAGGGAGCGAAGTTGATCTTTATCACGTGGGCAACAACAACAACAACAACCACAACAACAACAACAACCACAACAACAACAACAGCAATTGTTAGACGTGCGTGTTTGAACTGCCGCTCTCGCTCTGGCCCCTCCCCCCGTCCAAATTTATTTTCTATTTAAGCTTCTGTTCATCCCTCCCCCTCTCTCTCTGCCTCCCTGTCCGTCTTTCCTCCCTCCTTACCTCTTGGTGGACTTGTATATATGTATTTCTACCGACCGTGTACCTCGTATATTTCATCCTATCTATGCCGGTATGCGCAATCCAAAGGTTGAACACGAAATGTAACACTCTTTAACATTATGAGACCTCCTTTGCCAGAAACAAGATATAGGAATAGGTTTTACCCTTTAAACTGGAACAAAAACTGACACCTTTATTCAAGGCATCGTGTTTGCAATGACCACAACACAAGCAGTCAAAATGCAAACAAAAAAGACAACTCTGATAATAATATTGGCACTGTCCTTGAATTTGATTGGTCCACACCCGAGACATCATTATGATTGTTTGCATTTTGACTGCTTGTGTTGTGGTTATTGCAAACATGATGCCTTGAATAAAGGTGTCAGTTTTTGTGCCAGTTAAAAAGGGTAAAACCTATTCCTGTAACACTCTTCTGAAATTCGTGGTTTCGCCAGGAAGTGTCAAAAAAAAACTGTGTTGTTGGCCTGACTGGATGTGGCTTCACGTAATGTGTTTTTTTATAAGGTTTGTTTGTTGAATTCTCGTCTCTCATCTTTTTGCGCTGTTAGTCACCTCCGTGATTTGTTCTTGACGCCTGATGAAGATCGCTGGCGTTGCGACCGAAACGACGTGATTGTCTTTTGTTGTTTCAACATAATTCCAGTGTGACTTTTCAACATAACATAATTCAACATAACATAATTTAACATAATTTCAACATAACATAATTCCAGTGTGACTTTTCAACATAACATAATTCAACATAACATAATTTAGCATAATTTCAACATAACATAATTCCAGTGTGACTTTTCAACATAACATAATTCAACACAACATAACATAATTTAACATAATT
>NW_027422593.1:0-17500 GCF_048934315.1 Petromyzon marinus
TCACTCACCCCCTCTCTCTCTCACTCACCCTCTCTCTCTCACTCACCCCTCTCTCTCACTCACCTCACTCACCCCCTCTCTCTCACTCACCCTCTCTCACTCACTCACCCCCTCTCTCTCACCCTCTCTCACTCACTCACCCCCTCTCTCTCACTCACCCTCTCTCTCTCACTCACCCCCTCTCTCTCACTCACCCCCTCTCTCTCACTCACCCTCTCTCTCTCACTCACCTTCTCTTACTCACTCACCCCCTCTCACTCACCCTCTCTCACTCACTCACCCCCTCTCTCTCACTCACCCTCTCACTCACTCACTCATCCCCTCTCTCTCACTCACCCCCTCTCTCTCTCACTCACCCCTCTCTCTCACTCCTCCCTCCAACACACAAGCGGCGTAGGTCGCTGTGCTTAGGAACGAATCGGCCACGTTCTGGTCACGTGACACGAAACCTCACTCACAACAACAACAACAGCAGCAGCAGCACAACCTACATCGTGGATGATCAGGCCTCCCCCTGCAGGGCGTTCAACTTACAATTCATTTAATTATTTCTTTCATTCCCCGCCTGTTCGTTCATTGTTGTTGTTGTTGTTTATGTTGTCATCACGAGACGCTGCGTAACGTGATGTCCCGTACGCGGCACGGATTGGCCCGTGCAAATACCGTACCGTGCCCGCTCTCCCACCTACCAACGCGCACCCTCACTACCTACCTACACACGCACGGAGGGGGCGAGGGTGGCGAAGGTGGTGAGGGTGGCGAGGGCGGGGAGCAACAACAACCGCTCCATGTTTTGATCGTTCCGCAAAACCAGAAGCCATCTCCGGCTCACTCACTCACACTCACTCACTCACACACCCACTCACTCACCCACTTACTCACCCACTCACTCACCCACACACTCACTCACCCAGTCACGCATTCACTCACCCACTTACTCACTCACTCACCCACCCAACTATCCACCCACCCACTCACACACTCACACACTCACTCACACACTCACCCACTTACCCACTTACTCACTCACTCACTCACCCACCCACTCACCCCACCCACCCACCCATTCACCCACTTACTCACTCACCCACTTACCCACTTACTCACCCACTCACTCACCCACTCACCCACTCACTCACCCACTCACCCATTCACTCACCCACTCACTCACTCACCCACTCACTCACCCACCCACCCAGTTACCCACTCACTTACTTGCTTACCCACTCACACACCCACTCACCCACTCACTTACCCACTCACTCACCCACTCACTCACCCACTCACACACCCACTCACCCACTCATTCACCCACTCACTTACCCACCCACTCACACACCCACTCACACACTCACTCACACACTCACTCACCCACTCACCCACCGACCAACTCACCCTTCCCCTCACCCCCCTCGTCCCCCCACGCCACTCCCCCACAGGAGTTCGCCCTCAACCGAAAGCCTTGACCCTTGGTGAACTCTACGGGGAGTTTGACCTCAACAGCAGCGAGTGGACAGATGGCATCATTTCCTCCATCATGCGCACCGCCTGTACAGGTTAGCGCCCGCACACCGCTACCCCCCACCACCCCCACTACCCCCCACTACCCCCCCCACTACCCCCCACTACCCCCTACCTAACCACCCACCCACCGCATCGGGCCATGCCCACGGACCACCAGTTGCTACTAGCTGCACGTGCCACTGCGTCTACGCGCTGACCAATCACCGCTAGGCAGTGCCACTGCGTCTACGCGCTGACCAATCACCGCTAGGCAGTGCCACTGCGTCTACGCGCTGACCAATCACCGCTAAGCAGTTGCTCCTCGCTGCACGTGCACTATATACTACACTATACAGTACACTGTAGACTACGCTATACACTACACTGTACACTACACTATATACTTCACTATACACTACACTATACTATACACTACACTATACACTACACACTACACTACACTATACACTACACACTACACTATACACTACACACTACACTATACACTACACTATATACTACACTATATACTACACTATACATTACACTATACACTACACTACTAACACTACACAATACAATACACTATACACTACACTATACACTACACTATACACTACACTATACTATACACCACACTATACCAAACACTACACTACACTATACCAAACACTATACACTACACTATACACTACACCACACACTACACTATACACTACACTATACACTACACACTATACACTACACTATACACTACACTATACACTACGCTATACCAAACACTATACACTACACTATACCAAGCACTATACACTACACTATAGAATATAGTGTAGTGTATAGTGCACGACCACCACACACTCACACACTCGCACCCCCACACACACTCACACGCACACACACTCACACCCGCTCGCATGCATTACCCCAGCACGACCCCCACACTCTCACACAACAACAACAACCGCCATTCGTCACTATGTGGCGGTGACGTCACCACGACGCTTGTGCCAGGCTATGTGCACCTTGAGGCCACGTGAAGTGTCGAACGCCCGCTGGCAGGAGGTCACGGGGCAGACCCAAGTGCCACGTGTCGACTGGCTGAGACGACTGACTGATGCACCACCTGTGCCCCCTACTATGCCAACTTGCTGTGCTTTAGCCACCCGGCGCTCCGCTCGTTGTTGTGAGCGTCGCTTCTCCACCCTCTGTTGTTGTTGGAGGGCGACTGCCTCCAACTGCCCAGTAGCGTCCTTCACAAGCCTCCTTCACAGAGGCCGATCTTGACACCGCTGGTACCAGTCATCGGCAAGTCCACTCAGCTCCACGTCCTCCTGTACCACATCACTCCATCTCTTCTCTAGCCTGTGCCGCGCCCGTTTAGCCCCCTCGATCCGGCCGAACAAAGGCTGTTTCGGCATGCGGTGGCTGGGCATGCGGGCTACATGGCCCAGCCAACGCAGCCTTGCCTGCCGGAGGAGCTCACCGATGGGACTTTGTCCAGATCTTTCAAGGATATGTGAGCTCCTCACACAATCCAGCCTGGTTAAACCCAAGATGGATCGTAGGCAGGCCAGCCTAAATGTTTCTAACCGGCGAAGATGTTCCATTAGGGGGGTCCAAGTTTCGCAAGCGTAGAGAATGGAGGGAATGACCGTGGCCGAGAAGACCTGAAGCTTCGTGTGGAGCAACAGACCAGGTAGCTTCCACACAGTGTTACGCAACCGATGAAAAGATAATGCCGCTCGACTGATTTGGAGTGAGACCTCTGCTCTTAAACCGGAGCCGGTCATGAGCACACTGCCCAGGTATGGGAAACTCTCCACTCTCTCCACAACTGCCCCATCACCAATTGGGAGTTGTGGGGTTGGAGTGTCCGATGGTACAAAATACCCAGGCAGGTGCTTCGTTTTGGTGGGGCTGATGCTAAGGCCCCATCTCTTGGTGGCAAGCTCCAGTCTCAGCAGCAGCTCTTCCAACTCCTCCTCTGAACGAGCAGCAATTACCAAATCATCGGCATACATAACGTGGTTGAGCAATAGGGAGCCATCCCTTGACCGCACCCGGGCATCGATCAGCCTCCCATTGTATCTGTACCAGATGGAAATTCCTCCGGTACAGCTATTGCAGGCTTCACGAACTCCGTGGTCGAAATAGATGTTAAATGATGTGGCAGCCAGAGGACATCCCTGTCGCACCCAAGGTGAACAGGGAATGGCTCCAACTCCTGGCTACATGGTTAATGATCATGAGCAGCGGGTCAGGGACTCCTAAAGCACGAAGAACACACGCACACACACATTCGCATGCACACACACACTCACACGCACACATACACTCTCACACGCACACACACACATTCGCACGCACACTCTCACACACACTCACACACACTCTCTCGCATGCATTACCCCTGTTCGACCACCATACACACAGACATACCCTCACACACACTCTCTCACACACACACGCACACACACAGACACACTCTCACACACACACACTCTCTCACACACACGCACACATTTGCACACATTCACACACACTCTCACACATACACTCACACACACACTCTCACACACCCTCACACATACACTCACACACACACTCTCACACACTCTCACACACACACAGACACTCGCAAGCACACGAACACACACGCTCACACACACACTCTCACACACACTCTCACACACACTCTCACACATACACACACACACTCTCACACACTCTCACACATACACTCACACACACACACTCTCACACACTCTCACACACACAGACACTCGCAAGCACACATACTCACTCACACACTCACACAGACTCTCACATACACACTCTCACATACACACTCTCACACACACACACTCTCACACACACTCTCACACACACTCTCACACACACTCTCACACACTCACACACTCTCACACACACTCTCACACACTCTCACACACACACACTCTCACACACACACACTCTCACACACACTCTCACACACGCACTCTCACACACTCTCACACACACTCACACACTCTCACACACACTCTCACACTCTCTCACACACACACACACTCTCACACACTCTCACACACACTCACACACACACACTCTCACACACACACTCACACACACACTCTCACACACACACTCACACACACTCTCACACACACTCTCACACACACGCTCACACACACTCACACACACACACTCTCGCTCGCATGCATTACCCCAGCACGACCCCCAGACGCACACACACACACGCACTCTCGCACACACTCACACACTCGTTACACTCACACTCTCACACACTCTCACACACACACTCTCACACACACACACTCACACACGCACTCACACACACTCTCACACAAACACTCTCGCACACACTCACACACTCGTTACACTCACACACACACTCTCACACACTCTCACACACACTCTCACACACACACTCTCACACACTCTCACACACACACCCTCACACACTCTCACACACACAGACACTCGCAAGCACACGCACACACACGCTCACACACACACACTCTCACACAGACTCTCACACACACTCTCACACACACACTCTCACACACACACTCTCACACACACACACACTCTCACACACTCACACACACACTCTCACACACACTCTCACACTCTCACACACGCTCACACACACACTCTCTCACACACACACTCTCGCTCGCATGCATTACCCCAGCACGACCCCCAGACGCACACACACACGCGCACTCTCGCACACACTCACACACTCGTTACACTCACACAGACACTCTCACACACGCACTTATACAATCACTCATACACTCATACACTCACTCGCACACTCACTCACACACTCACTCATACAATCACTCATACACACACTCACCCATACACTCACTCACTCATACACTCACACACTCACTCATACACTCACTCACACACTCTCACACACACACTCTCACACACACTCTCACACACACTCTCAAACACACACTCTCACACACTTTCACACACACACTCTCACACACCCTCACACACACTCTCACACACACACTCTCACACACACACTCTTACACACACACTCACACACACACACTCTCACACACACACACTCTCACACACACAAACACTCTCGCTCGCATGCATTACCCCAGCACGACCCCCAGACGCACACACACACACACGCACTCTCGCACACACTCACACACTCGTTACACTCACACACCTAAATGTCACTCGCATCAGATTCGCGAATGCGTCCCCGCATTTCGAGTCGATGCCATTCACTTGCAAATTCTACCCCGCACATCAAATAACCGCTATGAGGGCGCACACAAAAGTGTTCAAGGATAAAGGTCCCCCGTGTAGCCTCTAACAGGCTGTAGGGGCAAGTGCTGTTAGTGGTAGCGAGTAGCAGCAGCTATGAACACACAATGACAAAGATCCCCCGTGTAGCCTCTAACAGGCTTTCGGGGCAAGTGCTTTTAGTGGTAGCAGCACCAGCAGCAGCTATGAACACACAAAGACAAAGATCCCCCGTGTAGCCTCTAACAGGCTGTTGGGGCAAGTGATGTTAGTGGTAGCAGCACCAGCAGCAGCTATGAACACACAAAGACAAGGTCCCCCGTGTAGCCTCTAACAGGCTGTAGGGGCAAGTGCTGTTAGTGGTAGCGAGTAGCAGCAGCTATGAACACACAATGACAAAGATCCCCCGTGTAGCCTCTAACAGGCTGTTGGGGCAAGTGCTGTTAGTGGTAGCAGCACCAGCAGCAGCTATGAACACACAAAGACAAGGTCCCCCGTGTAGCCTCTAACAGGCTGTAGGGGCAAGTGCTGTTAGTGGTAGCGAGTAGCAGCAGCTATGAACACACAATGACAAAGATCCCCCGTGTAGCCTCTAACAGGCTGTTGGGGCAAGTGCTGTTAGTGGTAGCAGCACCAGCAGCAGCTATGAACACACAAAGACAAAGATCCCCCGTGTAGCCTCTAACAGGCTGCTGGGGCAAGTGCTGTTAGTGGTAGCAGCAGCAGCTATGAACACACAGAGACAAAGATCCCCCGTGTAGCCTCTAACAGGCTGTAGGGGCAAGTGCTGTTAGTGGTAGCAGCAGCAGCTATGAACACACAAAGACAAAGATCCCCCGTGTAGCCTCTAACAGACTGTAGGGGCAAGTGTTGTTAGTGGTAGCAGCACCAGCAGCAGTTATGAACACACAAAGACAAAGATCCCCTGTGTAGCCTCTAACATGCTGTTGGGGCAAGTGCTGTTAGTGGTAGCAGCAGTAGCTATGAACACACAAAGACAAAGATCCCCCGTGTAGCCTCTAACAGGCTGTAGGGGCAAGTGCTGTTAGTGGTAGCAGCACCAGCAGCAGCTATGAACACACAAAGACAAAGGTCCCCCGTGTAGCCTCTAACAGGCTGTAGGGGCAAGTGCTGTTAGTGGAAGCGAGTAGCAGCAGCTATGAATACACAAAGACAAAGATCCCCCGTGTAGCCTCTAACAGGCTGTCGGGGCAAGTGCTGTTAGTGGTAGCAGCACCAGCAGCAGCTATGAACACACAAAGACAAGGTCCCCCGTGTAGCCTCTAACAGGCTGTAGGGGCAAGTGCTGTTAGTGGTAGCGAGTAGCAGCAGCTATGAACACACAATGACAAAGATCCCCCGTGTAGCCTCTAACAGGCTGTTGGGGCAAGTGCTGTTAGTGGTAGCAGCACCAGCAGCAGCTATGAACACACAAAGACAAAGATCCCCCGTGTAGCCTCTAACAGGCTGCTGGGGCAAGTGCTGTTAGTGGTAGCAGCAGCAGCTATGAACACACAGAGACAAAGATCCCCCGTGTAGCCTCTAACAGGCTGTAGGGGCAAGTGCTGTTAGTGGTAGCAGCAGCAGCTATGAACACACAAAGACAAAGATCCCCCGTGTAGCCTCTAACAGACTGTAGGGGCAAGTGTTGTTAGTGGTAGCAGCACCAGCAGCAGTTATGAACACACAAAGACAAAGATCCCCTGTGTAGCCTCTAACATGCTGTTGGGGCAAGTGCTGTTAGTGGTAGCAGCAGTAGCTATGAACACACAAAGACAAAGATCCCCCGTGTAGCCTCTAACAGGCTGTAGGGGCAAGTGCTGTTAGTGGTAGCAGCACCAGCAGCAGCTATGAACACACAAAGACAAAGGTCCCCCGTGTAGCCTCTAACAGGCTGTAGGGGCAAGTGCTGTTAGTGGTAGCAGCACCAGCAGCAGCTATGAATACACAAAGACAAAGATCCCCCGTGTAGCCTCTAACAGGCTGTCGGGGCAAGTGCTGTTAGTGGTAGCAGCAGCAGCAGCTCTGAACACACAAACACAAAGATTCCCCGTGTAGCCTCTAACAGGCTGTAGGGGCAAGTGCTGTTAGTGGTAGCAGCAGTAGCTATGAACACACAAAGACAAAGATCCCCCGTGTAGCCTCTAACAGACTGTAGGGGCAAGTGTTGTTAGTGGTAGCAGCAGCAGCAGCAGCTATGAACACACAAAGACAAAGATCCCCCGTGTAGCCTCTAACAGGCTGTAGGGGCAAGTGCTGTTAGTGGTAGCGAGTAGCAGCAGCTATGAACACACAATGACAAAGATCCCCCGTGTAGCCTCTAACAGGCTGTTGGGGCAAGTGCTGTTAGTGGTAGCAGCAGCAGCAGCAGCTATGAACACACAAAGACAAAGATCCCCCGTGTAGCCTCTAACAGGCTGTAGGGGCAAGTGCTGTTAGTGGTAGCAGCACCAGCAGCAGCTATGAACACACAAAGACAAAGATCCCCCGTGTAGCCTCTAACAGGCTGTTGGGGCAAGTGCTGTTAGTGGTAGCAGCAGCAGCAGCTATGAACACACAAAGACAAAGCTCCCCCGTGTAGCCTCTAACAGGCTGTAGGGGCAAGTGCTGTTAGTGGTAGCAGCAGCAGCAGCAGCAGCTATGAACACACAAAGACAAAGATCCCCCGTGTAGCCTCTAACAGACTGTAGGGGCAAGTGCTGTTAGTGGTAGCAGCACCAGCAGCAGCTATGAACACACAGAGACAAAGATCCCCCGTGTAGCCTCTAACAGACTGTAGGGGCAAGTGCTGTTAGTGGTAGCAGCACCAGCAGCAGTTATTAACACACAGAGACAAAGGTCCCCCGTGTAGCCTCTAACAGGCTGTTGGGGGCAAGTGCTGAGCGTGCCTATTGCTCCGTGTGTGCGTGAAGAGCGGGGGAGCGGTGGTGCAGCGGTAAGCGCGCTGACCGGCTGGGGGAAGTATGGTCAAACGGAGGCTCGGTCGACTTAGGCTTATACAGGCGTATCTTGGTGCGTCGCCACTGGGGGAGACAAAGGCGGCTGGGCGTGGTGCTGTTGGTCACCTACCCCCTCGTGTGCCACAGTGCCGGTAGCCTTCATAGGTGGTGCTGCTACTCGCTAAGAGCACCTGCCCCTACAATCGGTTGAGGCTACACGGGGGAGCTTTGTCTTTTGCCTGTCTCAATATTACCGGCCGCCGTGATAACACCACACACACCACACACACACCACGCTACACACACACCACACACACACCACACACACCACACGACACACATTACGCACACACACACAGCACACACACACGACACACACACACCACACACACACGACACACAACACACACACACCACGCACACACCACACACACCACACACACCTCACAACAACCGCCATTCGCCACTAAGTGGTGGTGACGTCACCACGACGCCTGTGCCAGGCTATGTGCACCCTGAGGCCACGTGAAGTGTCGAACGCCCGCTGGCAGGAAGTCACGGGGCAGACCCAGGTGCCACGGGTCGACTGACTGAGATTACTGAGATGACTGGCTGATGCACCACCTGTGCCCCCTACTGTGCCAACCTGCTGTGCTTTAGCCACCCGGCGCTCCGCTTGTTGTTCTGAGCGTCGCTCCTCCACCGTCCGTTGTTGTTGGAGGGCGACTGCCTCCAACTGCCCAGTAGCGTCCTTCACGAGCCCCCTCCACAGAGGCCGATCTTGACACCGCTGGTACCAGTCATCGGCAAGTCCACTCAGCTCCACGTCCTCCTGTACCACATCACTCCATCTCTTCTCTAGCTCGTGCCGCGCCCGTTTAGCCCCCTCAATCCGGCCGAACAAAAGCTGTTTCGGCATGCGGTGGCTGGGCATGCGGGCTACATGACCCAGCCATCGCAGCCTTCCCCGCCAGAGGAGCTCACCGATGGGACCTTGCCCAGATCTTTCAAGGATTTGTGAGCTCCTCACACAATCCAGTCTGGTTAAACCCCAGATGGATCGTAGGCAGGCCAGCCTAAATGTGCCTAACCTGCGAAGATGTTCCATTAGGGGGGTCCACGTTTCGCAAGCGTACAGAAGGGAGGGAATGACCGTGGCCGAGAAGACCTGAAGCTTAGTGCGGAGCGACAGACCAGGTAGCTTCCACAGCGTTACGCAACCGATGAAAAGATATTGCTGCTCGACTGATTCGGAGTGAGACCTCTGCTGTTAAACTGGAGCCAGTCATAAGCACACACCACACACACAACACACACACACCACACACACCACACAACACACACACACCACGCACACCACACACACTACACACACACACACAGCACACACACACAGCACACACACACACCACGCACACACCACACACACCACATATACACCTCACACACACCACACACACACCACCCACACACACCACGCACACACACACCACACACACCACACACAAACGATACACACACCACACACACCACACACATAACACACACCACACACACCACACACACACCACACACACACCACACACCACACACACACACCACACACACACACACCACACACACGCTACACACACACGCCACACACACACCACACACACACCACACACACGCTACACACACACACACACACACCACACACACCCCACACACACACCACACACACACACACACCACACACACACGCCACACACACACACACCACACACACACACGCCACACACACACACCACACACACACACACGCCACACACACCACACACACACACACCACACACACACACACCACACACACACGCCACACACACCACACACACGCCACACACACACCACACACACACACCACACACACACACACCACACACACACGCCACACACACACACCACACACACACACGCCACACACACACACGCCACACACACCACACACACCACACACACACACGCCACACACACACCACACACACCACACACACACGCTACACACACACACGCTACACACACACATTACACACACACACGCCACACACACACACACGGCAGACTTGAAAGAGTCACCAACTACAGCAACTCGCGTGTTGTTTTTGCTTTAAAGAGCGAAAGCGATTTGGGGGGGGGGGGCGGCAACAGCTGTTTGAGGCACGTGGTTCGCCTCTGCCCCCCCCCCCCCCCCCACTAACTCACTACATGGGTGGTCAGAGGGACTCCACGGTGGCTAGGAGATGTTGACTACCTCGCCTGGTACACAGGAGGTCGTGGGTTCCATCCCGACCCTGACGACGCCTGCTGCTGCTGCTGTATATTTGGAGTCTGCTCTATCCCCGTGGTCGCGTGGATTTTCCTCCGGGTCCTCCGGTTTTTCCCCTCCACATTTAGACTCAACGTCACCCACGCGTTCAGAGTCTTTGGCTGCTGCTACACATTTCCACGTGGTGATGAGGACGACGATGATGCTGCTGATTAAGCCGCCACTTGGTTGAGCTGTTATCATTTGTGGTGTCCAGGCGCGCTTCGTACAAAAGAGATACGCAGCACCTCAGTGGGACCTTAGCTGGTCAAATAACATAGTTTAGTTTTCGTATGGGTCTCGGATGAGTATGGGTCTCTGTGGGTCTATATGGCTTCTGGATCTCTGTGGGTCTCTATGAGTATGGATCTCTGTGGGTCTATGTGGGTCTCTGTGGGTCTATATGGCTTCTGGATCTCTGTGGGTCTCTATGAGTATGGATCTCTGTGGGTCTCTGTGGGTCTATATGGCTTCTGGATCTCTGTGGGTCTCTATGAGTATGGGTCTCTATGGGTCTCTGTGGGTCTCTGTGGGTCTATATGGGCTTCAGGATCTCTGTGGGTCTCTATGAGTATGGGTCTCTGTGGGTCTATGTGGGTCTCTGTGGGTCTATATGGCTTCTGGATCTCTGTGGGTCTCCATGAGTATGGGTCTCTATGGATCTCTGTGGGTCTATATGAGTATGGGTCTCTGTGGGTCTCTGTGGGTCTCTGTGGTTCTATATGGGCTTCTGGATCTCTGTGGATCTCTATGAGTATGCGTCTCTATGGATCTCTGTGGGTCTATATGAGTATGGGTCTCTGTGGGTCTATATGGCTTCTGGATCTCTGTGGGTCTCTATGAGTATGGGTCTCTATGGGTCTCTGTGGGTCTCTGTGGGTCTATATGGCTTTCTGGATCTCTGTGGGTCTCTATGAGTATGGGTCTCTATGGATCTCTGTGGGTCTCTGTGGGTCGATATGGCTTCTGGATCTCTGTGGGTCTCTATGAGTATGGGTCTCTGTGGATCTCTGTGGGTCTCTGTGGGTCTATATGGCTTCTGGATCTCTGTGGGTCTCTATGAGTATGGGTCTCTGTGGGTCTCTGTGGGTCTCTGTGGGTCTATATGGCTTCTGGATCTCTGTGGGTCTCCATGAGTATGGGTCTCTGTGGATCTCTGGCACTCTGCTATACATCTCCACGTGATGATGATGGTGATGCTGATGGTGATGATGGTGATAATCCGCCACTTCGTGTGAGCTATCGTTTGTGATCGCCAGGTCGCGTCTGAAACAAGAGAGCTGACATAGCAGCACCTGGTAAAATTACAACAACAAAAAATGTGTTGGTTTATCAGAATAAGAATATTAATTTGCACTTGAGGAATCCACAGATGGACAGAATTTCACATCCGGCTCGGAGAGACCCCCCCTGGGACACGCCTCATGTCGAACTGTGACTGTCACAGAATGTCTCAGACAGTCTGAGACAGTCTGACACAGCCTGAGACAGCCTGAGACAGTCTGAGACAGTCTGTGACAGCCTGAGACAGCGTGAGACAGTCTGAGACAGCGTGAGACAGTCTGAGACAGTCTGAGACAGTCTGAGACAGTCTGAGACAGCCCGAGACAGTCCGAGACAGTCTGACACAGTCTGAGACAGCCTGAGACAGTTTGAGACAGTCTAACACAGTCTCAGACTGTCTCAGACAGCCTGAGACAGTCTGAGACAGCCCGAGACAGCCCGAGACAGTCTGAGACAGCCTGAGACAGTCTGAGACAGCGTGAGACAGCGTGAGACAGTCTGAGACAGTCTGAGACAGTCTGCGACAGTCTGACACAGCCTGAGACAGCGTGAGACAGTCTGAGACAGCCCGAGACAGCCTGAGACAGTCTGAGACAGTCTGACACAGCCTGAGTCAGCCTGAGACAGTCTGAGACAGCGTGAGACAGCGTGAGACAGTCTGACACAGCTTGAGACAGTCGGAGACAGCGTGAGACAGCGTGAGACAGCCCGAAACAGTCTGAGACAGTCTGAGACAGTCTGAGACAGCCTGAGACAGTCTGAGACAGCCCGAGACAGTCTGAGACAGTCTGAGATAGTCTGACACAGCCTGAGACAATCCGAGACAGTCTGAGACAGTCTGAGACAGCCCGAGACAGCCCGAGACAGTCTGAGACAGTCTGAGACAGCCCGAGACAGTCTGAGACAGTCTGAGACAGCCCGAGACAGCCTGAGACAGTCTGAGACAGTCTGACACAGCGTGAGACAGTCTGAGACAGTCTGAGACAGTCTGACACAGTCTGACACAGCGTGAGACAGTCTGTGACAGTCTGAGACAGCCCGAGACAGCCCGAGACAGCCCGAGACAGCGTGAGACAGCGTGAGACAGTCTGAGACAGTCTGACACAGCCTGAGACAGTCTGAGACAGCCTGAGACAGTCTGAGACAGCGTGAGACAGTCTGAGACAGTCTGAGACAGCGTGAGACAGTCTGAGACAGTCTGAGACAGCGTGAGACAGCGTGAGACAGCGTGAGACAGTACGAGACAGTCTGAGATAGCCCGAGACAGTCCGAGACAGTCTGAGACAGTCTGAGACAGCCCGAGACAGTCTGAGACAGCCTGAGACAGTCTGAGACAGCGTGAGACAGTCTGAGACAGCGTGAGGCAGTCTGAGACAGTGTGAGACAGCCCGAGACAGCCTGAGACAGCGTGAGACAGCCTGAGACAGCGTGAGACAGCGTGAGACAGTCTGAGACAGCCTGAGACAGCGTGAGACAGCGTGAGACAGCCTGAGACAACGTTAGACAGTCTGAGACAGTCTGAGACAGCCCGAGACAGCCTGAGACAGCGTGAGACAGCCTGAGACAGTCTGAGACAGCATGAGACAGCCTGAGACAGTCTGAGACAGCCTGACACAGCGTGAGACAGTCTGAGACAGCCTGAGACAACGTTAGACAGCCCGAGACAGCCTGAGACAGCCCGAGACAGCCCGAGACAGCCTGAGACAGTCTGAGACAGCCTGAGACAGTCTGAGACAGTCTGAGACAGCCTGAGACAGTCTGAGACAGCGTGAGACAGTCTGAGACAGCGTGAGGCAGTCTGAGACAGTGTGAGACAGCCTGAGACAGCCTGAGACAGCATGAGACAGCCTGAGACAGCGTGAGACAGCGTGAGACAGTCTGAGACAGCCTGAGACAGCGTGAGACAGCGTGAGACAGCCTGAGACAACGTTAGACAGTCTGAGACAGCCTGAGACAGTCTGAGACAGCCCGAGACAGCCTGAGACAGCGTGAGACAGCCTGAGACAGTCTGAGACAGCCTGAGACAGCCTGAGACAGTCTGAGACAGCCTGACACAGCGTGAGACAGTCTGAGACAGCCTGAGACAACGTTAGACAGCCCGAGACAGCCCGAGACAGCCTGAGACAGCCTGAGACAGCCCGAGACAGTCTGAGACAGCCTGATACAGCCCGAGACAGCCCGAGACAGCCCGAGACAGCCTGAGACAGTCTGAGACAGCCCGAGACAGCCTGAGACAGCCCGAGACAGCCTGAGACAGCCCGAGACAGCCCGAGACAGCCTGAGACAGTCTGAGACAGCCTGAGACAGCCTGAGACAGCGTGAGACAGCGTGAGACAGTCTGAGACAGCGTGAGACAGTCTGAGACAGCCTGAGACAACGTTAGACAGTCTGAGACAGCCTGAGCTAGCCTGAGACAGTCTGAGACAGCGTGAGACAGCCCGAGACAGCCTGAGACAGCCCGAGACAGCCCGAGACAGCCTGAGACAGCCTGAGACAGCCCCAGACAGCCCGAGACAGCCTGAGACAGTCTGAGACAGCCTGAGACAGCGTGAGACAGCGTGAGACAGTCTGAGACAGCGTGAGACAGTCTGAGACAGCCTGAGACAACGTTAGACAGTCTGAGACAGCCTGAGCTAGCCTGAGACAGTCTGAGACAGCGTGAGACAGCCCGAGACAGCCCGAGACAGCCCGAGACAGCCTGAGACAGCCTGAGACAGCCCCAGACAGCCTGAGACAGCCCGAGACAGCCCGAGACAGCCCGAGACAGCCTGAGATAGCCCGAGACAGCCCGAGACAATCTGAGACAGCCTGATACAGTCTGAGACAGCCCGAGACAGCCCGAGACAGCCTGAGAGAGTCTGAGACAGCCCGAGACAGCCCGAGACAGTCTGAGACAGCCTGAGACAGCCCGAGACAGCCCGAGACAGCCTGAGACAGTCTGAGACAGCCTGAGACAGCCTGAAACAGTCTGAGACAGCGTGAGACAGTCTGAGACAGTCTGAGACAGCCTCAGACAGCCTCAGACAGTCTGAGACAGCCTGAGACAGCCCACCCCTCCCCCCCATCAGCTCACTTCGCTTCGCCCTCTCTTGGGGGAGGTAGGGCTGGGGGGGGCAGCACGCTGCGAGTCACACGTCACGTGGTCCCCGTCACCCCCACATACACCCTCGTCATACCACCACTACTCATCCTCGTGTCTCGCTCCTCCTCCTCCACCTCCTCCTCCACCTCCTCCTCCTCGTGTCTCTCTCCTCCACCTCCACCTCCTCCTCGTGTCTCTCTCCTCCTCCTCCACCTCCTCCTCCTCGTGTCTCTCTCCTCCTCCTCGTGTCTCTCTCCTCCTCCTCCTCCTCGTGTCTCTCTCCTCTTCCTCGTGTCTCTCGCCTCCTCCTCGTGTCTCTCTCCTCCTCCTCCACCTCGTGTCTCTCTCCTCCTCCTCCACCTCCTCTTCGTATCTCTCTCCTCCTCCTCATCCTCCTCGTGTCTCTCTCCTCCTCCTCCTCATGTCTCTCTCCTCCACCTCCCCTCCCTCGTGTCTCTCTCCTCCTCCACCTCCTCATCCTCCTCTACCTCCCCTCCCTCGTGTCTCTCTCCTCCACCTCCTCCTCGTGTCTCTCTCCTGCTCCTCCTCGTCTCTCTCCTCCTCCTCCACCTCCTCCTCGTGTCTCTCTCCTCCACCTCCTCATTCTCCTCGTATCTCTCTCCTCCTCCTCCTCCTCGTGACTCTCTCCTCCACCTCCCCTCCCTCGTGTCTCTCTCCTCCTCCACCTCCTCATCCTCCTCTACCTCCTCCTCCTCGTGTCTCTCTCCTCCTCCACACCTCCCCCGGCACGGTAGAGATAGAGAGAGTTACGTGTTGACAAAGAGGAGGAGGAGGAGAGAGGTTTACGATATTCCCCAGCTCACAACCAGGGGCCGTTTGAGATCATTTTAAGCACTTTGCTGCTGTGACGGAGGACACGCGCGCACGTGTGTGTGTGTCTGTGTGTGTGTCTGTGTGTGTGTCTGTGTGTGTGTGTCTGTGCGTGTGTGTGTGTCTGTGCGTGTGTGTGCGTCTCTGTGTGTATGTCTGTGCGTTGTGGGGAGCGATAGTGTAGCGGTTAGCGCGCTGCGCTATGAACCCGGCGACACGGGTTCGATTCCTGCTCACGGCCAACACCAGTGACGATTATCTTAACCGGTCCCGGGCCTCCCCTAGGTCGACTCAGCCTCAAATGAGTGCCTGGTGCAGTGTGTAAACATTGCCACTAGGGAGACAAAGGCGGTCGGGCGTGGTGCTGGCCACCCACCCCCTCGTGTACCGTTACCAGCCTTCATAGGTGCTCGCTAACAGCACTTGCCCCTACAGTCTGTTAAGGCTATACGGGGGATCTTTGTGTGTGTGTGCGTTTTTGTTGCGTGTGTCTGCGTGTGTGTGTCTGTGTGTGTCCGTGTGCGTCTTTTGTCATGTGTGTCTGCGTGTGTGTGTATGTGTGTCCGCGTGTGTGTGTGTTTGTCTCTGTGTGTGTGTTTGTCTCTGTGCGTGTGTGTCTGTCTGTGTCTGCCTCGGTGTTTCTGTGTGTGTGTGTATGCGCGTCTGTGTGTGCCTGTGCGTGTGTGTCTGTGCGTGTGTGTCTGTGCGTGTGTGCCTGTGCGTGTGTGTGTGTCTGTGCGTGTGTGTCTGTGCATGTGTCTGTGTCTGTGCGTGTGTGTCTGTGCGTGTGTCTGTGTCTGTGCGTGTGCGTGTGTGTCTGTGCGTGTGCGTGCGTGTCTGTGCGTGTGCGTGGGGGAGCGGTAGTTGCGGTAGCGGTTAGCGCCACGCGGTGTCACAAACCCTGCGGGTCTGGGTTCGATTCCCGCTCACGGCCAATGTCGGTGACGATCAATCTGAGCCCGTGCCTGGGCCTCCTCGCCGAGGTCGACTCAAACGAGTTAGCTGGTGCCGCGGTTTGCGGTGGTAAACGTCGCCACTGGGGAGACAAAGGCGGCCGGGCGTGGTGATGCTGGCCACCCACCCCCAACTGTGTGCCACAGTGCCGGCAGCCTTCATAGGTGCTCGCTAACAGCACTTGTGGACGGCACTTGCCCCCAGCGGGCAGCACTTGCCCCCAAGTGCTGTGGGCAAGTGCTGTCCGCTCTCTCT
>NW_027422593.1:22500-41474 GCF_048934315.1 Petromyzon marinus
GTGTTGTGGGGTGGGTGGGATGGGGTGAGTGGGGTGGGGTGAGTGGCAGGCGGAGATGTGAAGAGACGCGGGGATGAGAGAGCAGACCCACTCACCCCACTCACCCCACTCACCCCACCCCACTCACCCCACTCACCCCACTCACCCCACTCACCCCACCCCACTCACCCCACTCACCCCACTCACCCCACTCACCCCACCCCACCTAACCCCACCCCACCCCTCCTCCCCTGCCAGTCCAGTGACATTTCCCGAAGAATTAAAGTGGCTGGGGATGAATGACCGAATGAGCCATGGTGGGGGGGTGGTGGGGGGGGGGTGGGGGGGTGGTGGGTGGGGGGGGTGGGTGGGTGCCTCTTGTCGATCGTTCCAGCTCCACGCATCCTCATCCCGGCCACACGCAAGCCCCAAGCCCCCCTCCCCCCCCCACCTCTCTCCATCGCCATCGCTGTGATCATTGACGCCACAAAGGCGGGACAGTGCCACCCTGTGGGAGTGCCAGGCTAGGTGCACGAGGTCACGTGGACAGGCACTGGCACGTGCCATCGGGTTGACCGACTGAGATGACGGCTGGCAGATTCACCACCACCTGTAACCCTCCATACTGTGCCAGGCTAGGTGCACGAGGTCACGTGGACAGGCACTGTCAGGTGCCATCGGGTTGACCGACTGAGATGACGACTGGCAGATTCACCACCACCTGTAACCCTCCATACTGTGCCAGGCTAGGTGCACGAGGTCACGTGGACAGGCACTGTCAGGTGCCATCGGGTTGACCGACTGAGATGACGGCTGGCAGATTCACCACCACCTGTAACCCTCCATACTGTGCCAGGCTAGGTGCACGAGGTCACGTGGACAGGCACTGTCAGGTGCCATCGGGTTGACCGACTGAGATGACGGCTGGCAGATTCACCACCACCTGTAACCCTCCATACTGTGCCAGGCTAGGTGCACGAGGTCACGTGGACAGGCACTGGCAGGTGCCATGGGTTGACCGACTGAGATGACTACTGGCCGATGCACCACCACCTGTGCCTCCTACTGTGCCAGGCTAGGTGCACGAGGTCACGTGGACAGGCACTGGCAGGTGCCATCGGGTTGACCGACTGAGATGACTACTGGCCGATGCACCACCACCTGTAACCCTCCATACTGTGCCACCTCGCTTGCGTTTTATCCGCCCGGCGCTCCGCTCGTTGTTGTGAGCGTCGCTCCTCCGCCCTCCGTTGTTGTTGGAGGGCGACTGCCTCCAGCTGCCCAGTAGCAGCGTCCTTCACGAGCCTCTTCCTCCACAGAGGCCGATCTTGACACCGCTGGTGCACACAATCCCAAAGACAATGATCCCCCGTATAGCCTTGACAGACTGTTGGGGGCAAGTGCTGTTCGCTCACACTCACACACTCACTCACACACTCACACACACGCTCACTCACACACTCACACATACACTCATGCTCACTCACACACTCACTCACATGCTCACTCACACACTCACACACACGCTCACTCACACACTCACTCACACGCTTACTCACACACTCGCACACACTCACACACACACACGCACACACACGCTCACACACTCACTCACACACTTACACATTCACTCACACACTCAATCACACACACACTCACACGCTCACTCACACACACACTCACACGCTCACTCACTCACACACTCACTCACACACTAACACGCTCACTCACACACTCAATCACACACACACTCACACGCTCACACACACACTCACACGCTCACTCACTCACACGCTCACTCACACACTCACTGACTCACTAACACGCTCACTCACACTCACTCACTCACACACTCACCCCAACACGATCACCCCAACTCGTCCACCCCAACTCGTCCACCCCAACTCGTCCACCCCAACTCGTCCACCCCAACTGGGCATCTGAGTTAAAGAGCTTTACGGATCATCGGATTCCGGCGGTATGGATATTTGTTCTGATTCTGATGCTGGGCATCTGTGTAAAAGAGCTTTACGGATCATCGGATTCTGGTGGTACAAATGAATATTATCTACTGCTGGGCATCTGTAAAACAAAGAGCTTGATGGCTCTTCGGATTCCTCTTGCAGCAGAGACAACTGTTGTCATTCTGATCTGACCTTTGGGGTAAGGGCTGTTAGCGAGTAGCACCACCGCGTCTCTGACCTTCATCATAACGGTGGCTATGAGATGTTGACTACCTCGCCTGGTGTACAGGAGGTCGTGGGTTCGATCTCGACCCTGACGACGCCTGCTGTATAGTTAGGGTTTGCGTGTCTCTCTCTCTCATCATCATCATCACGGTGGCTATGAGATGTTGACAACCTCGCCTGGTGTACAGGAGGTCGTGGGTTCGTTTCCGACCATGCCTGTTGTATATTTGGGATGTGCGTGTCTTTCTCTCTCTCATCATCATCATCACGGTGGTTAGGAGATGTTGACTACCTCGCCTGGTGCACAGGAGGTCGTGGGTTCGATCTCGACCCTGACGACGCCTGCTGTATAGTTAGGGTTTGCGTGTCTCTCTCTCTCTCATCATCATTATCACGGTGGCTAGGAGATGTTGACTGCCTCGCCTGGTACACAGGAGGTCGTGGGTACGATCTCGACCCTGACGACGCCTGCTGAGTTTGCGTGTCTCTCTCTCTCATCATCATCATCACGGTGGCTAGGAGATGTTGACTGGTGTACAGGAGGTCGTGGGTTCCATCTCGACCCTGACGACGCCTGCTGAGTTTGCGTGTCTCTCTCTCTCATCATCATCATCATCACGGTGGCTAGATGTTAACTACCTCGCCTGGTGCACAGGAGGTCGTGGGTTCGATCTCGACCCTGACAAAGCCTGCTGAGTCTGCATCTCTCTCTCTCTCATCATCATCATCACGGTGGCTAGGAGATGTTAACTACCTCGCCTGGTACACAGGAGGTCGTGGGTCTGCGTCTCTCTCTCATCATCATCATCATGATCACGGTGGCTAGGAGATGTTAACTACCTCGCCTGGTACACAGGAGGTCGTGGCTGAGTCTGCGTGTCTCTCTCTCTCTGCCCGTGGTCGCGTGGAAATTTCTCCAGGTCCTCGGTTTTCCTCACATTTAGAATGGGCGTGCCTTGTGTGTGTGTTGGACTTCTTTCTTACCGTACCTAGCCAACTGTGCTCAACGGACGTACGGGGGTAGGGGATTTGGAGGTGCGGATATCCAATTTCCCTTCGCAATATCTCTTCGTGATGTCATCCCTTCGTGATGCCATCCATTCGTGATGTCATCGCTTCGTGATGTCATCGCTTCGTGATTTCCTCTCTTCGTGATGTCATCGCTTCGTGATGTCATCGCTTCGTGATGTCATCTCTTCGTGATGTCTTCCCTTCATGATGTCATCCCTTCGTGATGTCATCGCTTCGTGATGTCATCGCTTCGTGATGTCCTCTCTTCGTGATGTCATCGCTTCGTGATGTCATCGCTTCGTGATGTCATCTCTTCGTGATGTCTTCCCTTCATGATGTCATCCCTTCATGATGTCATCCCTTCGTGATGTCCTCTTTTCGTAATGTCATCCCTTCATGATGTCATCTCTTCGTGATGTCATCTCTTCGTGATGTCATCGCTTCGTGATGTCCTCTCTTCGTGATGTCATCGCTTCGTGATGTCATCCGTTCGTAATGAAATCCCTTCATGATGTCATTTCTTCGTGATGTCATCTCTTTGTGATGTCATCTCTTCGTGATGTCATCGCTTCGTAATGAAATCCCTTCATGATGTCATCTCTTCGTGATGTCATCGCTTTGTGATGTCATCTCTTCGTGATGTCATCTCTTCGTGATGTCATCGCTTCGTGATGTCATCCCTTCATGATGAAATTCCTTCATGATGTCATCCCTTCATAATGAAATCCCTTTAGGATGTCATCCCTTCGTGATGTCATCTCTTCGTGATGTCTTCCCTTCATGATGCCATCTCTTCGTGATGTCATCCCGTCGTGATGTCATCCCTTCGTGATGTCATCTCTTCGTAATGAAATCCCTTTGGAATGTCATCCCTCCGTGACTCCCCTCCGTGACTCCCCTCCGTGACTCCCCTCCGTGACTCCTCTCTGTGACTCCCCTCCGTGACTCCCCTCCATGACTCCTCTCCGTGACTCCTCTCCGTGACTCCCCTCCGTGACTCCCCTCCGTGACTCCCCTCCGTGACTCCCCTCCGTGACTCCCCTCCGTGACTCCTCTCTGTGACTCCCCTCCGTGACTCCCCTCCGTGACTCCTCTCTGTGACTTCCCTCCGTGACTCCCCTCCGTGACTCCCCTCCGTGACTCCTCTCCATCACTCCTCTCCGTGACTCCCCCTCCGTGACTCCCCCTCCGTGACTCCCCTCCGTGACTCCCCTCCGTGACTCCTCTCCGTGACTCCCCCTCCGTGACTCCCCTCCGTGACTCCTCTCCGTGACTCCTCTCCATCACTCCCCTCCATCACTCCCCTCCGTGACTCCTCTCCGTGACTCCCCTCCGTGACTCCTCTCCGTGACTCCCCTCCGTGACTCCCCTCCGTGACTCCCCTCCGTGACTCCCCTCCGTGACTCCTCTCCATCACACCTCTCCGTGACTCCCCTCCGTGACTCCCTCTCCGTGACTCCCCTCCGTGACTCCCCCTCCGTGACTCCCTCTCCGTGACTCCCCTCCGTGACTCCCCTCCGTGACTCCCCTCCGTGACTCCCCCTCCGTGACTCCCCTCCGTGACTCCCTCTCCGTGACTCCCCTCCGTGACTCCCCTCCGTGACTCCCCTCCATCACTCCTCTCCGTGACTCCCCTCCGTGACTCCCCTCCGTGACTCCCCTCCGTGACTCTCCTCCGTGACTCCCCTCCGTGACTCCCCTCCGTGACTCCCCTCCGTGACTCCCCTCCGTGACTCCCCTCCGTGACTCCCTCTCCGTGACTCCCCTCCGTGACTCCCCTCCGTGACTCCCCTCCGTGACTCCCCCTCCGTGACTCCCCTCCGTGACTCCCTCTCCGTGACTCCCCTCCGTGACTCCCCTCCGTGACTCCCCTCCATCACTCCTCTCCGTGACTCCCCTCCGTGACTCCCCTCCGTGACTCCCCTCCGTGACTCTCCTCCGTGACTCCCCTCCGTGACTCCCCTCCGTGACTCCCCTCCGTGACTCCCCTCCGTGACTCCCCTCCGTGACTCCCCTCCGTGACTCCCCTCCGTGACTCCCCTCCGTGACTCCCCTCCGTGACTCCTCTCCGTGACTCCCCTCCGTGACTCCCCTCCGTGACTCCCCTCCGTGACTCTCCTCCGTGACTCCCCTCCGTGACTCCCCTCCGTGACTCTCCTCCGTGACTCCCCTCCGTGACTCCCCTCCGTGACTCCCCTCCGTGACTCCCCTCCGTGACTCCCCTCCATCACTCCTCTCCATCACTCCTCTCTATCACTCCTCTCCATGACTCCGCTCCGTGACTCCTCTCCGTGACTCCCCTCCGTGACTCCCTCTCCGTGACTCCCCCTCCGTGACTCCCCTCCGTGACTCCCCCCCCGACCCCAGGTGTCGCTGCTGTTCGAGGTGGCGGACCTGGCGGCGGCGTCTCCCGCCACGCTGTCTCGCTGCGGCGTCGTCTACAGCGACTACCACCAGCTGGGATGGCGCCCGCACGTCCAATCCTGGCTGCAGGGCCGGCCAAAGGCACGCACACGCACGCACACGCACGCACAGACACGCACACACACGCACGCAGACGCAGAGACACGCACACACACGCACGCACACGCAGAGACACGCACAGACACGCACACGCACAGACACGCACGCGCACAGACACGCACACGCGCACAGACACACACGCACACACACAGACACGCACAGACACGCACAGACACGCACGCGCACGGACACGCACAGACACACACAGACACACACGCGCACAGACACGCACAGACACGCACGCACGGACACGCACAGACACACACAGACACGCACAGACACGCACAGACACGCATGCATGGACACGCACAGACACACACAGACACGCACACGCACAGACATGCACGCACACGCACAGACACGCACACGCACACAGACACGCACAGACACGCACGCACAGACACGCACAGACACGCACAGACACGCACAGACACGCACGGCCACACACGCACACGCACAGACATGCACGGACACGCACAGACACGCACGCACACGCACGCACACGGACATGCACGCACACGCACAGACACGCACGCGCAGACACGCACAGACACGCACGCACTGACAGGCACGGACAGTAATTTGGAGCGGAACTGATCTGCAAATTCAGTCATCTCATAATCCGCTCCAAATGTACTGCTGCTGTCATTGTACCGCGTGTTTACCTTCCTCCTCCTCCTCCTCCCCTCTCCCTCCTCTTTCTCCTCCTCCCTCCTCCTCCCCTCTCCCTCCTCTTTCTCCTCCTCCCTCCTCCTCCCCTCTCCCTCCTCTTTCTCCTCCTCGTGTCTCCCTTCTTCTGCTCCCTCCTCTTCTGCCTCCTCCTCCCTGCGCCACCTCTCCCTCCACGTGTCTCCCCCCCCGTGTCTCCCCCCCCCCCGACCTCGCTCCTCCCCATCCTCCACCTCCTTCTCCTCCACCTCGACCTCCTCAACATCCTCCACATCCTCGTCCACCTCCTCCACCTACTCCACTACATCCTCCACCACCTCCACCTACTTCACATCCTCCTCCACATCCTCCACCTCCTCCACCTACTCCACATCCTCGTCCACCTCCTCCACCTCCACCTCCTCCACCTACTCCACATCCTCCTCCACCTCCTCCTCCAAATCCACCTCCTCCACCTCCTCCTCCACATCCTCGTCCACCTCCTCCACCTCCTCCACCTCCTCCACCTACTCCACATCCTCCTCCACCTCCTCCTCCACATCCACCTCCTCCTCCACATCCACCTCCTCCGGCCAAAGGCACGGACACGCACAGGCACGGACACACACAGAGACGCACACGCACAGACACGCACGCACACGCACGGACACACACAGACACAACAACAACACAACAACCGCCATTCGCCACTAAGTGGCGGTGACATCACCACGACGCTTGTGCCAGGCCATGTGCACCTTGAGGCCACGTGAAGTGTCGAACGCCCGCTGGCAGGAGGTCTCGGGGCAAACCCAGGTGCCACGGGTCGACTGACTGAGATGACTGAGATGACTGGCTGATGCACCACCTGTGCCCCCTACTGTGCCAACCTGCTGTGCTTTAGCCACCCGGCGCTCCGCTCGTTGTTGTGAGCGTCGCTCCTCCGCCCTCTGTTGTTGTTGGAGGGCGACTGCCTCCAACTGCCCAGTAGCAGCGTCCTTCACGAGCCTCCTCCATAGAGGCCGATCTTGACACCGCTGGTACCAGTCATCGGCAAGTCCACTCAGCTCCAGGTCCTCCTGTACCACATCACTCCATCTCTTCTCTAGCCCGTGCCGCGCCCGCTTAGCCACCTCGATCCGGCCGAACAAAAGCTGTTTCGGCATGCGGTGGCTGGGCATGCGGGATACATGACCCAGCCAACGCAGCCTTGCCTGCCGGAGGAGCTCACCGATGGGACCGTGCACGCACACGCACAGACACGCACACGCACGCACAGACACGCACAGACACGCACAGACACGCACAGACATGCACGCACCGACAGGCACGGACAGTAATTTGGAGCGGAACTGATCTGCAAATTCAGTCATCTCATAATCTGCTCCAAATGTACTGCTGCTGTCATTGTACCGCGTGTTTACCTTCCTCCTCCTCCTCCCCTCTCCCTCCTCTTTCTCCTCCTCCCTCCTCCTCCTCCCCTCTCCCTCCTCTTTCTCCTCCTCGTGTCTCCCTTCTTCTGCTCCCTCCTCTTCCACCTCCTCCTCCATGCGCCACCTCTCCCTCCACGTGTCTCCCCCCCCCCCACCTCGCTCCTCCCCACGCTCATCCACATCCTCCACCTCCTTCTCCTCCACCTCGACCTCCTCAACATCCTCCACATCCTCGTCCATCTACTCCACCTCCTCCACCTACTCCACCTACTCCTCCACATCCTCCACCACCTACTCCACATCCTCCTCCACATCCTCCACCTCCTCCTCCACATCCTCCTCCACCTCCTCCACCTACTCCACATCCTCCACCTCCTCCTCCACATCCTCCACCACCTCCACCTACTCCACATCCTCCACCACCTCCACATCCTCCTCCACATCCTCCACCTCCACCTACTCCACATCCTCCTCCACAACCTCCACCTCCTTCACATCCTCTTCATGTTCCACCTCTACCTCCTCCTCCACCACCTCCTCCACCTCCTCCTGCACGTCCTCTCTGTGTCACCTCCTCGCCCTCCCATCGCCACCTCCCACTTAAGCTAAAACTATTTCCCTCTCCGGGTTAGGGCCCAGGGAGGAGGTGGCCGCGATCGATGATCCACCCAAGTGGGGGGGATCACCGTCACCACGTGGGGACATTCAGAGCAGCGGCCAAACGAGCCGAGCGACGCGTGGGTGGCGTCGAATCTCGACGTGGAGGGGAAAACCGGAGGGACCCGGAGTCAAAATACAGGCGGCCATGTGGAGAGAGACACGCAGACTCCAAATGTACAGCAGCAGCAGCAGACTCCAAATATACAGCAGCAGCAGACTCCAAATGTACAGCAGCAGCAGCAGCAGGCGTCGTCAGGGTCGGGATCGAACCCACGACCTCCTGCGCCCCAGGCGAGGTAGTCAACATCTCCTAGCCACCGTGACGATGATGATGAGAGAGAGACACGCAGACTCCACATTTACAGCAGCAGCAGGCATCGTCAGGGTCGGGATCGAACCCACGACCTCCTGCGCACCAGGCGAGGTAGTCAACATCTCCTAGCCACCCTGATGATAATGATGATGATGAGAGAGACACCACAAACTCCAAATATACAGCAGCAGCAGCAGGCATCGTCAGGGTCGGGATCGAACCCACGACCTCCTGCGTACCAGGCGAGGTAGTCAACATCTCCTAGCCACCGTGATGATAATGATGATGATGATGAGAGAGAGAGACACGCAAACTCCACATTTACAGCAGCAGCAGGCATCGTAAGGGTCGGGATCGAACCCGCGACCTCCTGCGCCCCAGGCGAGGTAGTCAACATCTCCCTAGCCACCGTGATGATGATGAGAGAGAGAGACGCACAGATTCCAAATATACAGCAGCAGGCGTCGTCAGGGTCGGGATGGAACCCACGACCTCCTGCGCACCAGGCGAGGTAGTCAACATCTCCCTAGCCCACCGTGACGACGACGACGACGACGATGACGATGTTGACGATGTCTGCTCCCTCTCTGTCCACCCCCACCACGGCCGGCCCTGCCGCCACAGGAGGAGGCCGAGCACCTGCGGCCGCTTGTGGAGCGCTACGTGCAGCTGACGCTCGACTTTGTGGGCGCCGCCTGCCGTCAGCCCGTGCCCGTGCCCGAGTGCGGCGCCGTCGCCTCGCTGTGCAAGCTCTACGGAGCCCTCGCCACGCCCGACAACGGGGTGCGTGGCCGTGCGTGCCAGTGGGTGTGTGTGTGTGTGTGCCCGTGTGTGTGTGTGCCCGTGTGTGTGTGTGCCCGTGTGCGTGTGTGTGTGTGTGTGCCCGTGTGTGTGTGTGCCTGTGTGTGTGTATGCGTGCCAGTGGGCGCGTGTGTGTGTGTGCGTGTGCCCGTGTGTGTGTGTGCCCGTGTGCGTGTGTGTGTGTGCCCGTGTGTGTGTGTATGCGTGCCAGTGGGCGTGTGTGTGTGCGTGTGCCCGTGTGTGTGTGTGTGCCCGTGTGTGTGTGTGTGCGTGCCAGTGGGCGTGTGTGTGTGCGTGTGCCCGTGTGTGTGTGTGTGCCCGTGTGTGTGTGCCCGTGGGCGTGTGTGTGTCTGTGTGTGCCCGTGTGTGTGTGTGCCCGTGTGTGTGTGTGTCTGTGTGTGTGTGTGTCCGTATGTGCGTGTGCCTGTGCGTGAGTGTCGCTCCCCTACACTACCGTGTGTGTGCAAGTTACGACAACAACAACAACAACAGATAAACAAAACAACTAAATGCTCGCGACACAAGTGACGCTAGTGGTGACCGGGCGAGGCGTGGGGTGGGTGATGCGGTGGGCCGCACGTCACCCACACGTCACCCACACGTCACCCACACGTCACCCACACGTCACCCACACGTCACCCACACGTCACCCACACGTCAACCAAACGTCACCCAAACGTCACCCACACGTCACCCACACGTCACCCACACGTCACCAGCACGTCACCCGCACGTCACCCACACGTCACCCAAACGTCACTCACACATCACTCACACGTCACTCACACGTCACCCACACGTCACCCACACGTCACCCACACGTCACTCACACATCACCCACACCTCACCCACACATCACCCACACGTCACCCACACGTCACCCACACGTCACCCACACGTCGCCCACACGTCAACCGCACGTCACCCACACGTCACCCACACGTCACCCACACGTCACCCACACATCACCCACACGTCACCCACACGTCACCCACACGTCACCCACACATCACTCACACATCACCCACACGTGACCCGCACGTCACCCACACGTCACCCACACATCACCCACACGTCACCCACACATCACCCACACATCACCCACACGTCACCCGCACATCACCCAAACGTCACTCACACGTCACCCACACGTCACCCACACATCACCCACACGTCACCCAAACGTCACCCAAACGTCGCCCACACGTCACCCAAACGTCACCCACACATCACCCACACGTCACCCACACATCACCCACACATCACCCACACGTCACCCACACATCACCCACACATCACCCACACGTCACCCACACGTGACCCACACGTGACCCGCACGTGACCCACACGTGACCCACACGTGACCCGCACTTGGTCGCACCGCACGTCGCCCCGTAGGTGAACCCGGCGGACACGGAGGGGCTGGGCCGCATGGTGGAGCTGTGGTTCCTCTTCAGCCTCGTGTGGTCGCTGTGCGCCGCGGTCGACGAGGAGGGGCGCAAGAAGGTGGACAACTTCCTGCGCGAGATCGAGGGCACCTTCCCCAACAAGGTGCACGTGCGTGCGCGCGTGTGTGTGTGTGTGTGTGCGTGTGTGTGCGTGTGTGTGTGCATGCTTGTGTGTGCGTGTGTGTGTGTGCGTGCGTGTGTGTGTGTGTCTGTGCGTGTGTGTGTATTTCTGTGCGCGTGTGTTTCTGTGTGCGTGTGTGTGTGCGTGTGTACGTGTGTGTGTGCGTGCGTGTGCGTGCGTGTGTGTGCGTGTGTGTGCGTGCGTGTGTGTGTGTGAGCACGCACACGCACGTCGACCAGTGGCAATGTCAATGGTTGTGGCGATGGTAAGTGGCGGTGATGATGTGAGTGGTGGTGGTGGTGATGTGAGTGGTGGTGGTGGTGGTGGTGTGAGTGGTGGTGGTGGTGGTGGTGTGAGTGGTGGTGATTATGTGAGTGGTGGTGATGATGATGTGAGTGGTGATGGTGGTGGTGGTGGTGACGGTGGCGGTGGTGTGAGTGGTGGTGATGATTATGTGAGTGGTGGTGGCGGTGGTGGTGGTGGTGGTGGTGTGAGTGGTGGTGATGATGATGTGAGTGGTGGTGGTGGTGATGTAGTGGTGGTGGTGATGGTGGTGTGAGTGGTGGTGGTGATGTGAGTGGTGGTGATTATGTGAGTGGTGGTGATGATGATGTGAGTGGTGGTGGTGATGGTGGCGGTGGTGTGAGTGGTGATGGTGGCGGTGGTGTGAGTGGTGGTGATGATGATGTGAGTGGTGATGATGATGTGAGTGGTGGTGATGATGATGATGTGAGTGGTGGTGGTGATGGTGGTGGTGGTGGTGTGAGTGGTGGTGGTGGTGATGTGAGTGGTGGTGGTGTGAGTGGTGGCGGTGGTGGTGGTGGTGGTGTGAGTGGTGGCGATGGTAGTGGTGTGAGTGTTTATCTGTGTAGCCGGTAGGCATGGGGAGATCACACTCCAGATTAAAGGCAATTAACAAAGGGGGATTGACCTATTGGCTGCTGCAGTGTCGATCCGACATGCTGCAGCCCAGATAAAGAACTTTCTTCACCACTCGGAGTGAGAGCGCTGTGTATACCAGCCGAGATGTTGACTACCTCGCCTGGAGTACAGGAGGTCGTGGGTTCGATCCCGACCCTGGCGAAGCCTGCTGTGTCTTTGGAGTCTGCGTGTCTCTCACCATCATCATCACAGTGGCTAGGAGATGTTAACTACCTCGCCTGGTAGGCAGGAAGACTTGGGTTCGATCCCGACCCTGGCAAAGCCTGCTGTAGATTTGGAGTCTGCGTGTCTCTCACCATCATCATCACAGTGGCTAGGAGATGTTAACTACCTCGCCTGGTAGGCAGGAGGTCGTGGGTTCCATCTCTCTCTCTCCCCGTGGTCCACGTGGATTTTCTACCAGGTCCTCCGGTTTATCCCTGCACATTTAGAATCAACGTCACCCACGCGCTGAGAGTATTTGGCGACTGCTGTACATTCCCACGTGATGGTGATGGCAATGAGCCGCCACTTCGTTCGAGCTGCTGTCATTGGTGATGCTCAGGGTCGCTTCTGAAACAAGAGTTACACAGCAGCTCATTGGGGCCTTACCTGGAAAAGTAAAAAAAAATAAAAAATGTGAAATAGTAAAGAGGAAAAGTGAGTCTATGGCTCTCTGCGCGAGTCTGTGGCTCTCTCTGCGAGTCTGTGGCTCTGTGTGCGAGTTAATGGCTCTCTGTGCGAGTCTGTGGGTCTCTGTGCGAGTCTGTGGGTCTCTGTTTGAGTCTGTGGCTCACTGTGCCAGTCTGTGGCTCTCTGTGCGAGTCTGTGGCTCTCTGTGCGAGTCTATGGCTCTCTCCCTGCAAGTCTATGGCTCTCTGTGCGAGTCCACGGCTCTCTGTGCGAGTCTATGGCTCTCTGTGCGAGTCTATGGATCTCTGTGCGAGTCTACGGCTCTCCGCGTGAGTCCACGGCTCTCAATGTGAGACCCACGGCTCTCCGCCTGAGACCCACGGCTCTCAATGTGAGACCCACGGATCTCCGTGTGAGTCCCCGGATCTCAATGTGAGAACCCACGGCTCTCAATGTGAGACCCACGGATCTCCGCCTGAGACCCACGGCCCTCCGTGCGAGTCCCCGGATCTCAATGTGAGACCCACGGCTCTCAATGTGAGACCCACGGATCTCCGCGTGAGTCCCCGGATCTCAATGTGAGACCCACGGATCTCAATGTGAGACCCACGGATCTCAATGTGAGACCCACGGCTCTCCGTGTGAGTCCCCGGATCTCAATGTGAGCCCACGGCTCTCAATGTGAGACCCACGGATCTCCGCGTGAGTCCCCGGATCTCAATGTGAGACCCACGGATCTCAATGTGAGACCCACGGATCTCAATGTGAGACCCACGGATCTCAATGTGAGACCCACGGCTTTCCGTGTGAGTCCCCGGATCTCAATGTGAGCCCACGGCTCTCAATGTGAGACCCACGGATCTCCGCGTGGGACCCACGTCACTCCGCCCGAGACCCGCGGCTCTCCGTGCGAGTCCCCAGGATCTCTGCCCGAGACCCGCGTCTCTCGGCGCGGGAAGACCATCGGACTCACCGCGCCGCACCGGGGTACCCGGTTTGATCGCTCCGGGCGGGAGCCGCGGGACCGGAATCTCAGCGGGTTTGAGCGTTCGGCAAACTCCGACCTCTGAACCCCCTTCGCTCACCTGCCTTTCTCACCCACTCTGGGCCCCTGCAGGATACCGTCTATGAATATTACGTGGATGTCAAGAATAGGAAGTGGTCCCCGTTTGAGGATAAGCTGCCCAAGGGGTGGCGATACTTGCCCAGGTAAGGGACCTCCCGCCGCCACCCACCGCCACAAACGCTTTTAATGTTGATCTTGATTTGTTTATCCGGGGAAGGAAATCCGATGGGCTAGGAAGCTCTCACTCATGCAGACTCACACTCACTCACTCGTACACTCACTCACTCGTACAGACTCACACTCACTCACTCGTACAGACTCACACTCACTCATACACTCACTCACTCACTCGTACAGATTCACACTCACTCACTCGTACACTCACTCACTCGTACAGACTCACACTCACTCACTCGTACAGACTCACACTCACTCACTCGTACAGACTCACACTCACTCACTCGTACAGACTCACACTCACTCACTCGTACAGACTCACACTCACTCACTCGTACAGACTCACACTCACTCGTACACTCACTCACTCGTACAGACTCACACTCACTCGTACAGATTCACACTCACTCACTCATACACTCACTCACTCGTACAGACTCACACTCACTCACTCGTACAGATTCACACTCACTCACTCATACACTCACTCACTCGTACAGACTCACACTCACTCACTCGTACAGACTCACACTCACTCATACACTCACTCACTCGTACAGACTCACACTCACTCATACACTCACTCACTCATACAGACTCACACTCACTCATACACTCACTCACTCGTACAGACTCACACTCACTCATACACTCACTCACTCACTCGTACAGACTCACACTCACTCACTCGTACAGATTCACACTCACTCATACACTCACTCACTCACTCATACAGACTCACACTCACTCATACTCTCACTCACTCGTACAGACTCACACTCACTCACACAGACTCACACTCACTCGTACACTCACTCTTACAGACTGACACTCATACAGACTCACACTCACTCACTCATTCAGACTCACACTCATACAGACTCACACTCACTCACTCATTCAGACTCACACTCATACAGACTCACACTCACTCATACACTCACTCACTCATACAGACTCACACTCGTACAGACTCACACTCACTCACTCATACAGACTCACACTCACTCACTCATACAGACTCACACTCACTCATACACTCACTCACTCATACAGACTCACACTCATACAGACTCACACTCACTCACTCATTCAGACTCACACTCATACAGACTCACACTCACTCATTCAGACTCACACTCACTCACTCATTCAGACTCACACTCATACAGACTCACACTCACTCACTCATTCAGACTCACACTCATACAGACTCACACTCACTCATACACTCACTCACTCATACAGACTCACACTCATACAGACTCACACTCACTCACTCATACAGACTCACACTCATACAGACTCACACTCACTCATACACTCACTCACTCATACAGACTCACACTCGTACAGACTCACACTCACTCACTCATACAGACTCACACTCACTCACTCATACAGACTCACACTCACTCATACACTCACTCACTCATACAGACTCACACTCATACAGACTCACACTCACTCACTCATTCAGACTCACACTCATACAGACTCACACTCACTCATTCAGACTCACACTCACTCACTCACTCATACAGACTCACACTCACTCATACAGATGCACACTCACTCACACACTCACTCACTCACTCGTACAGACTCACACTGACTCATTTAGACTCACATTCACTCATACATTCACTCGTACAGACTAACACTCATACAGACTCACACTCACTCACTCATTCAGACTCACACTCACTCACTCGTACAGACTCACACTTACTCATACAGACTCACACTCACTCACTCATTCAGACTCACACTCACTCATACAGACTCACTTACACATACATACTCACACTCACAACAACAACCGCCATTCGCCACTAAGTGGCGGTGACGTCACCACGACGCTTGTGCCAGGCTATGTGCACCTTGAGGCCACGTGAAGTGTCGAACGCCCGCTGGCAGGAGGTCACGGGGCAGACCCAGCAGGTGCCACGGGCCGACTGACTGAGATGACTGAGATGACCTGCTGATGCACCACCTGTACCCCCTACACGCACACACACAAAGACAAAATCCCCCATATAGCCTGTAACAGACTGTAGGGGCAAGTGCTGTTAGCGAGCACCTATGAAGGCCGGAACGGTACACGAGGGGGTGGGTGGCCAGCACCACGCCCGACCGCCTTTGTCTCCCTAGTGGCGATGTTTACACACCTCACCAGGTACTCATTTGAGGCTGAGTCGACCTAGGGGAGGCCCGGGACCGCTTCAGATAATCGTCACTGGTGTTGGCCGCGAGCGGGAATCGAACCCGGGTCGCCAGGTTCATAGCGCAGCGCGCAAAGACACGCACACAAAGACACGCGCACACACACACATTAACAACACCACCAATCTCCCCCCCACTAACCCCACCCACCCTCCCCACCACCGCAGCACGCCCTTCTACAAGCTGGTAGTGCCCACAGTGGACACGCTGCGCTACCACATGCTGGTCAGCGCGCTGGTGTCCAGCCAGCGGCCGGTGCTGCTGGTTGGGCCAGTGGGCACGGGAAAGACTCTGCTGGCTCAGAGTGTCGCCCAGAGCCTCGATCCAGCCGCCTGGAGCGTACTCACCATCAACATGTCGGCGCAGGTGAGGTTCGCGTCTCTGTGCGGTCTCTGTGGGGTCTCTGTGGGGTCTCTGTGGGGTCTCTGTGGGTCTCTGTGGGGTCTCTGTGGGTCTTTGTGGGGTTTCTGTGGAGTGTCTGTGTGGGATGTCTCTGTGGGGTCTCTGTGGGGTCTCTGTGTGGGGTCTCTGTGGGGTCTCTGTGGGTCTCTGTGGGGTCTCTGTGGGTCTCTGTGGGGTCTCTGTGGGGTCTCTTTGGGGTCTCTGTGGGTCTCTGTGGGGTCTCTGTGGGGTCTCTGTGGGTCTCTGTGGGGTCTCTGTGGGGTCTCTGTGGGGTCTCTGTGGGGTCTCTGTGGGGTCTCTATGGGGTCTCTGTGGGTCTCTGTGGGGTCTCTGTGGGGTCTTTGTGGGGTCTCTGTGGGGTCTCTGTGGGGTCTCTGTGGGGTCTCTGTGGGGTCTCTGTTGGGTCTCTGTGGGGTCTCTGTGGGGTCTCTGTGGGGTCTCTTTGGGGTCTTTGTGGGTTCTCTGTGGGTCTCTGTGAGTCTCTGTGGGGTCTCTTTGGGGTCTCTGTGGGGTCTCTGTGGGTCTCTGTGGGGTCTTTGTGGGGTCTCTGTGGGTCTCTGTGGGGTCTCTGTGGGGTCTCTGTGGGGTCTCTGTGGGGTCTCTGTGGGTCTCTGTGGGTCTCTGTGGGGTGTCTCTGTGGAGTCTCTGTGGGGTCTCTGTGAGTCTCTGTGGGGTCTCTGTGGGGTCTCTGTGGGGTCTCTGTGGGTCTCTGTGGGTCTCTGTGGAGTGTCTGTGGGTCTCTGTGGGGTCTCTGTGGGGTCTCTGTGGGATCTTTGTGGGGTCTCTGTGGGGTCTCTGTGGGGTCTCTGTGGAGTGTCTGTGTGGGATGTCTCTGTGGGTCTCTGTGGAGTCTCTGTGGGGTCTCTGTGGGGTCTCTGTGGAGTGTCTGTGGGTCTCTGTGGGGTCTTTGTGGGGTCTCTGTGGGGTCTCTGTGGGGTCTCTGTGGGGTCTCTGTGGGTTTCTGTGGGTCTCTGTGGGGTCTCTGTGGGGTCTCTGTGGGTCTCTGTGGGGTCTCTTTGGGTCTTTGTGGGTTCTCTGTGGGTCTCTGTGGGTCTCTGTGGGGTGTCTCTGTGGGTCTCTGTGGGGTCTCTGTGGGTCTCTGTGGAGTGTCTGTGTGGGATGTCTCTGTGGGGTCTCTGTGGAGTCTCTGTGGGTCTCTGTGGGGTCTCTGTGGAGTCTCTGTGGGGTCTCTATGGGGTCTCTGTGGGTCTCTGTGGGTCTCTGTGAGGTCTCTGGGGTCTCTGTGGGGTCCTGTGGTCTCTGTGGGTCCTGTGGGTCTCTGTGGGGTCTCTGTGGGTCTCTGTGGGGTCTCTGTGAGGTCTCTGTGGGGTCTCTGTGGGTCTCTGTGGGGTCTCTGTGGGGTCTCTGTGGGGTCTCTGTGGGTCTCTGTGAGTCTCTGTGGAGTGTCTGTGGGTCTCTGTGGGGTCTCTGTGGGGTCTCTGTGGGTCTCTGTGAGTCTCTGTGGAGTGTCTGTGGGTCTCTGTGGGGTGTCTCTGCAGGGTCTTTGTGGGTCTCTGTGGGTCTCTGTGGGGATCTCTGTGGGTCTCTATGGGTCTCTGTGGGGTCTCTGTGGGGTGTCTGTGGGTCTCTGTGGGTCTCTGTGGGTCTCTGTGGGGTCTCTGTGGGTCTCTGTGGGTCTCTGTGGGTCTCTGTGGGTCTCTATGGGGCCTCTGTGGGTCTCTGTGGAGTGTCTGTGGGTCTCTGTGGGGTCTCTGTGGGGTCTCTGTGGGTCTCTGTGGGGTCCCTGTGTGGTGAGTCTGTGGGTCTCTGTGTGGTGGTCTGTGGGTCCTCTGTGTGATTCTGTGGGTCTCTGTGTGAGTCTGTGGGTCTCTGTGTGGTGAGTCTGTTGGGCTCTGTGTGAGTCTGTGGGTCTCTGTGTGAGTCTGTGGGTCTTCTGTGTGAGTCTGTGGGTCTCTGTGTGAGTCTGTGTTTCTCTGCCTGGTGTCTCTGTGTGTACATTCTTGCCAAGATCAATGACGATTACCTGAACCGCTTCTGGGCCTCTCCCCTAGGTCGGCTCGGCCTCAAATGAGTTCCTCGTGCGTTGGCGTAGTAAACACATCGCTACTGCGGGGAGACAAAGGCGGCCGGGCGTCGTTCCTGGCCACCCCCCCCAGACATTTGTGACGATGTGTGACGAGTGAGGCGGGGGGAGAAACGTGACGTCACGTCGAAACGCACGTACAGACAAACACGTTCTAACTTAATTGAATAGACTCTTTTTTTTTAAATAAAACATCAGAGTGCGGCGCCACATTAAACACGCCGCTACAATGACAACAATAGTTCTTCTCTATGTGAGTCTGTGGTCTCTGTGTGAGTCTGTGGGTCTCTGTGTGAGTCTGTGGGTCTCTGTGTGAGTCCTGTAGGTCACTGTGTGAGTCTGTGGATCTCTATGTGAGTCTGTGGGTCTCTGTGTGAGT